>NC_138881.1:52361407-52606272 GCF_965194805.1 Balaenoptera borealis | reverse complement strand
TGCTTGCCCAATAAGGCACAAATACCTATGCAAGCCAGATTACATATGCATCTGCACATTATTATGAGTATCTAAATCAGATCTGGCCCCAATCACAAAAAAATCTCAGCAGCACCCACCTTTGCAGGAAATTTAGAACAACTTTTATTTCAGGCTAGAATATTTACTTCCTGAATGTACTGAAAACCTAACTGACCCCAGGCTTGAAAGGACATATGTAGCAATCCTTGTAAGTGAATCCATTAAAATGCCACTTTAGCAGGAGTAGGTTGCACCTTGACAGGATTTATCTTTGTGGTGGTTAGCATTCTCCTTGCATCTATGAATGCCTAGATGGCTTACACATAACTGGACAGTGTTTCTTAGGTTATCTAACTGTGCCCTTAACTGTCCACAACCAAACTGAGATACATCTCCCCTGAATTTACATCATCAAGTTAGACAGGACTTATGGGAATCATTTATGATTCAGGATTCGTTTCCTTTGGCAGATCCCTACTTCCCTGGTTAGGAGTGAGTGTGAATGAAGCTATGATCAGAAACCTCTCTTTAACCCTTGGAAACATCATCAACACTACTGCTAAGGCCATAGCAGCCCAACAAAAATCCCTAGGTTCTCTAGCTAAAGTTGTTCTTGTCAATAGAATAGTCTTCAATTATCTCTTAGCTGAACAAGGAAGTGTCTGTACTATAGTCAACACACTTGTACTTGGATTAACACTTCTGAGGGAGTGGAGGTACAATTATCTAAAATATGAGAACAAGCCCATTGGTTACAAGTCCAAACCGACTCATCTTAGAATTGTCATTTACTCAACTGGTTACCAACAGGATTGGGCTCATAGTTTAGATCTACAGTATAGTTTTGGTCTTTCTATCTGACATTTTATTTTGTGTTGTAATTTTTAAAGTACTCAGCTGTTGTCTATCCAGCATCTGTAAAAATAACAAAACTGAAATTGCTTGTCCAATGCTTCAAAGTGATACCTAACACCCATAACCTTGACAAGATCTCCCTGCCTTGATCCTCCACTTAGCCCCAATATAAAGAAGGCACTCGAATGTAGTCTTTTGAAGTTGCTGCTAACCCCCAAAGCTTCTCTCACCCTGAAGAAAGGTGTCCAATAATAGTATGGTGAAGAAAAATAAACAAAATGGATTATCAGTCAAAAGGCAAAGTCCATGCAGAAGAAACACCTAGCAATATATTAGGTGATCAGCACCCTGCAATGGAGACTTGATAAAAAAGGGAAAATGTAGAACCAAACTAAAATGGAGTCACTTATGTCAGGGATGAAATGGAGATGGTCAACACAGGCTGATAAAAGAAAATTAACCTAACCTTACAAAAATTTACAGCTTTCTCAGAAATCAGCAGAGTACACTAGCTAATTCCCAAACATCAAGTCTACTCATACTTCCTTGGTTTCCCTGAATCAGCTATCCTGATCCTAATATACAGAGTTTGGTTTTTGACATTTCTTTTTGTTCAAATGAGGCCAATGAAATCCACTTGCCATCCTCTCCTCCATGGGACAAGATGCCTGAGGATGGTCCTCCTCAGCTCCAAGGGACATGTATCTCATATAACAATGTCAGAAAGAAAGAAAGAAAGAAAAAGAGAGAGAGAAGAGAAGAGAAGAGAAGAGAAGGGAAGAGAAGAGAGAGAAGAGAACAAAGGGAGGAAGGAAAACAATGCCCAAAGACATGGTTGATCAGCGATGCTTTCTGTGAAACATTTTGATCAAGAGAGGGAACTGTGAAAGGATTTCAATCTAAAATGGAACTGGAAGATATGAAATGGAAAATCTCACATGTGCACCCTCAGAAGAACAGAACCTAAGGACTGATAGACTGATTCCCATAAATGCCTAATTTACAGAAGCTTAAGACTTATCTCTGACCAATGAGTATCTGCTAAGAATCTCTCCCCATCCTCAAGCCAACAAATTTACTGCTTAGACTCTGGCTGGAATTCCCCCTCTTTACACTTCTTGCCCATAAATACAGCCCACCCCAAACCCTCAATGGACTCACTTGTAGCTTGCTATAGCATATGTTTCCCAAATTGCAATTCCTCTGATATTCCTGAATAAACTCAATTTCTGGTAATGTGAGCTTGCCTCACTTTACCTCTTTATTTAGGTTGACACTATAAATATCCCAAATTTGGCCAGAGATATAAAACTACAGATTCAAGAATCAGAGGGAGACCCAAATAACATAAACCCAAATTATTCCATGACAAGATACATCATAATTAAACTTCTAAAAATTAAGACAAATAAAATATCTTGAAAGCAACCAAAGGAAAAAATACACTTTACCTATAAGGGAAAAATTAAAATGATGGCATAATTCCCATCAGAAATGATGAAAGCCAAAAGGAAATGGAACAATATATTTCAAGTGCTGAAAGAAAAAAGAGAATTTTCAACAAAAATTCTATGTAGTGACAATATCCTTCAGTAATGAAAGGGAAATCAAGATATTCTTAAAGCAATTATACTCCAATAAAGATGTTAAAAAAAAAGATATTCTTAAACGAAGGAAAATTAAGAGAATGTCATAGGCAGACTTATCGTAGAAGAATGAACAAAGGAAGTTCTCTAAGCAGAAAGGAAATAATAAGAGGAGGAAACCTGGAATTTCAGGAAGGAAGAAAGAACACTGTAAGGAAGAAAATATCAATAATAAAGTAAGTGTCCCTTCTCCCATTGATTTTTCTAAATTATGTTTGATATTTTAAGCAAAATCATAATACTTCCTGATGTTCTTCTAAAAGTATGCAGAGAAAATATTTAAGAAAACTATATATGTGAGAGAGTTAAATAACATAAAAGTTGTTAGGGTTTCTACACTTCACCAGAATTAATAAAATGATGACTATAATAGACTGTCACAATATATATATATTTCAATATAATAACAACATATAATGTATAATATATATAATATTCTGTGTATTATATGTTATATATTATGTACTATCATATATATATTACATGTTATACTATATGTTGGATATATGTTATACAACTATGTATATATGGATATATATTTTAGTGGTTGTCCTAGTGTGTGTGTCTGTGTGTGTGTGTGTATCAACATACCACTAAAATCTGTATAAAAAGATATACTCAAAAGCACTAAAAATAAATCAAAAGAATTCTAAAAAATGTTTAAGTAACCAACAGGAAGGCAAGAAAGGAGAAAGAGAGAAAAAAGAAACAAAGAATATATAGAAAACAAACAATAAAATGGCAAGATTAAAAGCCCTAACATATTAGTAATTACATTAAATGTAAATGGCATAACTACACCAATTAAAAAGAGAGATTAGTAGAGTGGATTTAAAAATATGATCTGGAGTGATGTCAACATCACAGCTAAGTGAGATACTCCCTTTGTCTTTCCCCTTCAATCCACAACCAGTAAAATATCCACAAATCAACAATGTGCCTATGTCCAACACACCAGGACACTGGAGAATTCCACATATCTGTACCTCTAAAGGTGGGTGGATTGGAACACATAGAGGAGGCAAAACCAGGAGGATAGAGTAAGCAGTATTTGCAATCCCAGCCCCTTGGCCACAGCAGCTGAGCCACGGTCCCAGAGAACCCAGTAGCAGTAGGGGAGTCATCACACATGACTCAAGCCTCCCAGCCACAGCAGCAGCCTCAGCCACAGATAACTGGACAGCAGTGGCAGCAGAGCCCATGATCCCATCCCTCCAGCTGCAGAGGTTCCTGTGACTCCAGCCCCCACCTCAATCCCTTGTCCACTGCAGTGGGTCCCATGAAGCCAGCAGCACCAGTCATGGCAGAGGTACCTGCAACCCCAGCTCCCCTCCTTCTCCAATGGTGGCAGAGCCTGCAACTCAGAAGATCCCAGATGCAGGAGAAACATCTACCATCCTAATGGTACAGGTCACAATGCCAGTGACAGTGGCAGCAGCAAGGCATCAACAACCCCAGAGGCACAAGCAATGATAACAAGGGCAGTTGGTGACACTTGTGACAGAGGCAGTGGAGGGTGGAAATTGCTTACTCAAAATATAACCAGAGGTAGCTCAGGTAAGAGAAACCAAAAACTTGTGCTATAGCACCACATACTGGAAAACAAAAGAAAGGCCTCTAATTTCTAACCTATTGAATCATTAGAATAAAGTAAAAGAGAAAAAAAAAAGTAAAAGAGAAAACAAAGCTTTACCTAAAGAAGGTGCTTGCTACTTCAAATGTGTAGTGGAACAACTCATCAAGCACCATGAAGAACCATAGTAATGCTGTATCACAAAAGAAAATGACAATTCTTCAGAAACCAAACAAAGTCACAGAATATGGTGATCCAACTTCTGTAATTTAAAATAGCTGTAATTAAGAAACTCGATGAGCTCCAAGAAAACTCAGAAAGGCAGTTCAGTGAGTTCAGGAGTAAAATTAATGAACAAAAGCAATACTTTACCAAAGAGATGGAAACTCTAAAAAGGAACCAAACAGAAATTCTGAACCTGAAGCACTCAATAAATGAGATAAAGAATGCACTAAAAAGCACTGGAAAAAGAGCAGGCCACATGAAAGGAAAAAATTACTGAGTTCTGAGACAGATATTTAGAAATGATACAGGTAGAAAGGAAATAGAATTAAAAATATTTAAAAAAGGAAATTCCACAAGAGCTATCTGACTCACTGAGGAAGGGCAACATTAGGGCAATGGATATCCCAGAGGGAGAAAAGAGGGAGAAGGGAGCAGATAGTTTATTTAAAGAAATAATATCTGAGAACTTCCCAAACCTGGGGAAGGAACTGGATATACAAGTCCATGAAGCTAAGAGAAGACCTATAATTAGGTCTTTGATGAAAAAAGACTTTCTCAAGAAATGTTATATTAAAACTGTCAAAAGTCAAAGGAAAAAAAAAATTAAGGCAGCCAGGGGAAAAAATCTTGGTAAACTACAAAGTAAACTCCATTAGGTTATCAACAGATTTCTCAGCAGAAACTCTACAGGCTAGGAGGGAGTGGAATGATACTATCAAAATACTGAAAGATAAAACCATCAGCAAAGAATACTCAATCAAGCAAAGTTAGCATTCAGATATAAAGGAGATATAAAGGATTTCTCAGACAAACAAAAGCTGAGAGAGCTCATCAATGCTAGACTTGCCTTATAAGAAATGTTGAAAGAAGCTCTTCTACCAGAAACAAAAATGCAAAATTACACAAAACTTTGAGTAAGATGATAAACAGGCAGACAAAAGTGCAACTCTATATCAGAATAGGTTGTTAAACAATTTACTATACCATAAAGGTGAAAAGGGGGAAAAGAAGAAAAAAATAACTATAGCTACTTCAATTTGGCAACAAACTCACAACAAAAAAAGGATAATTTGAGATATCAAAAACATAAAATGGGGCTTCCCTGGTGGTGCAGTGGTTGAGAATCTGCCTGCTAATGCAGGGGACACGGGTTCGAGCCCTGGTCTGGGAGGATCCCACATGCCGCGGAGCAACTGGGCCCGTGAGCCACAACTGCTGAGCCTGCGTGTCTGGAGCCTGTGCCCCACAACAGGAGGGGCCGCGATAGTGAAAGGCCCGCACACTGCGATGAAGAGCGGCCCCCGCACCGCGATGAAGAGTGGCCCCCACTTGCTGCAACTAGAGAAAGCCCTCACACGAAAACTAAGAGACCCAACACAGCCATAAATAAATAAATAAATAAATAAATAAATAAATAAATAAAGTATTAAGAAAAAAACATAAAATGGAAAGAATAGGATAGAACCCACATAAGCAAACGAAGAACAGATGCTATCAGCCAAAAAAGGACTATTTTATCTATGACATGTTGTAAGCAAACTTCATGTTAACTATAAAATGTAAATCTAGAGCAGAGGCACAAAACATAAAAAAGAGGAAACTGAGAAAAGCATCATAGAAAACCACCGGAAGTAAAATAGTAGACAGAAACACAAGGAAAAAGAAACAATGGAGATATAGAGCAACCAGAGAAACAAAAGATCAAATGGCAGGATGAAATTCTCATTTATCAATAATCTCACTAAATATAAATGGACTGAGCTGACCAATCAAAAGACACAGAGTGGCTGGATGGATTAAAAAGCAAGACTCAACTATATACTGCCTCCAGAACACTCACCTCGGCTCTAAAGAGAAACAGAGGCCCAAAGAGAAGGGATGGAAGATAATAATCCAAGTGAAAGGCAGACAAAAGAAAGTGGGTCTAGTCACACAGACTTCAAGCCAAAAAAAGATAACAAGAAGCAGAGACAGTATAAAATGATAAAAGAGAGAATTCATCAAGAAGATGTAACAGTTATTAATAAACATGCACCTAACATAGGAGCACCAAAGTATATAAAGCATTTATTAACAGACCCAAAAGTAGAAATTGACAGCAACACAATAATAGTAGCAGACTTTAACACCCCATTTACATGAATAAATAGATCATCCAGACAGAAAGTTAACAAGGAAACAATGGCCTTAAATGATACTTTAAACCAGATGCATTTGAGAGATCTGTATAGAACATTTCATACAAATGCAGCAGAATATTCTTCTCAAGTGAGCATGGGACTTTCTCAAGGATACACCATATGTTGGGACTCAAAACAAGTCTCCGTATATTTAAGAAGATTAAAATCATATCAAGCATCTTTTCCAATCCCAGTGGTATGAAACTAGAAATCAACTACAAGAAGAAATCTGGAAAGAGCATAAAAATGTGGAGACTCAACAACATGCTACTGAACAACAGGTGGGTCAATGAAGAAATCAAAAAAGAAATTAAAAAATATCTGAAGACAAAAGAAAATGAAAATACATTATATAAAATCTATGGGATGTATCAAAAGTGATACTAAGAGGGGAATTTATAGCAATACAATCCTACCTCAAGAAATAAGAAAAAAATCTTAAATACACAATCTAAACTTACATCTAAAGGAAGTAGTAAAAGAAAAAGAAGCAAAGTCCAAAGTCAGCAGAAGGAAGGAAATGTAAACAAAGGATATTGCCTGCCATTTCAGTAAACAAAGAATGTCGCCCACCTTTCCAGTTCTACAAGGATAAATTCATTAGCCCACCAACAGTGCATCCTGAGTGGAATTCGGGATGGAGGAAAACCAGGAAGCATTCTGTATTTGGATTCCAGCCTTGGATAGTTAGCATGAATATCTAGGGAATAATTTCAGTGAATCCAGATTCTTGCATCTTCCCACACATAGAAAAGCACTAAAATAATTAACTTGAGATGTCTGTTCTTCGTGATTAGCAGTAATCTTTTGATGTTTGACTATATATTTTTTTCCAGCAAAACTCGTATATACCCTGGCCCCTCCCTTACCTCTTCAGAGCAGTTCCCCAGAGCTATCTGAGAGGCAGTCTCCTGGGTTATCATGCTCAGTAAGATCCCTGAATAAAACTTAACTCACAGCTTTTAGGTTGTGCATTTTTCTTCAGTCGACAGTTTTGGCGACCACGACGGAAACCAGAGCAGACTTCTCTTCTTTGCCTAAACTCTGAGAATCCAGAGCCTTGGTACCAGCAGAGGTCCCTTGTGCCCATCTGCCTCCTCAGTGAGTCCAGATACATCTGGGTGAATCTCTCCTGGGTCTTGGATCTCCTGTTATTGGCTGATGACCCTAAGTTTTATTCAGTGGTGGACAAACTCCTCGTTGTAAGGAGTAGATTTCCCTTCAACTTAGTTTCAAGAAGAGGTATCTGGGTTACCCCAGTTGAAAGACACTGGGAAGATTTTTCTCAGTTGAAAGGCACTGAGTGGGTTACCCCAGTTGAGAGACACTGGGATGATTTTACTCAGCTGAAGGACAGTGAGTAGGTTTGGACTGGGTGATTAGGTAGGAGGCTGGCCTGTTGATTTTCCTTGAATTGGCTGCTTTAATAGGGTTTGTTGGCATAAAAGTGAAACTATCACATGAGAGCTTTCTGCTCTGAAGAAGAAAAGGGACATCTCCTCCTGGTCAGCAATGACTTTCTCAGGAAACTGAGAAACCTGGAGTGGTGGAGGCAAGTCCTCATACTATATAGCAGTCCCATAAGGAAACCCACTTATTTAACTAAAAAAAAAAAAAACTTGCTCATACAGGGACCACATATGAGAACGGGCCACTCAGTGTTCCAAGCACCCATGGCAGTTTTAGACAGCTGGAGGGAGAAATTTAGACACATAAAAGAGCTGAAACGACACTAGGGTGACACCTAGAGGAGTTAAGCTCACAAACAGCACATTTGTTCACCACACAATCATCACTAGTGGCTTTATCTTGACAAACAGACCTCAGAATGGGAAACAAAGCTTTCAAAACAAAAGAAAAAGGAATGACAGATTTCCAACCTCCAACTAACACCCCAGCCAAGTTCATGTATGGAATTTATACTTGCAAATACTTAATTGGGGAAACTATACTAAAGGAGATCTCAACTTAAAGTGGCCAAATTGGGGTTCTTTTGACATTCCAAAATTAAGTTTTTTGGCCTGTGCAGCTAGAGAAAGCTGGCCATAAGATCAAACAGACTGAATGGAATGCTTATTTTGATTGGTATTCAGAAGTTTAAAAAAAAGGAAACAATAAAATAACACCTTTGCAGGAAACAAATTGCTTGAAATTATATTGGAATTTTTAAAAGCCACTAGTGTTAACCCTGCCTTTCCCTCTGCTCCTCCTTCATATTCTCTTTTACCTGAACTGCCTGACCCAGATGCTATTTCTCTCTTCCATGACCTCTGCCTCCTACTGCTTCCTCTCCCCCAGTGAAGGAGGAACTAGCCTTTCTCGCTCTCTGTCTTTAAGATGCCAATGTTCTACTTGATTTTTAGATGTTTCGTTCTGTGTTTTGAAATCTTGGTCTCTGCCATCCAGACGGTACACATATGGTGTACATTTGGCAGCCAGTCAAATAGACTGAGACTCCAAGCAGTCTTTTTGTCTGGCTGTGCCAACTCTCAGGGAAATTTGTCATAAGGGGTCCTAGACCATAAGGGGACTTTACCGTCTTAATCTTTGTTGCATCACCTCTACAGCGAAGGCCTTTACTTTCTTAAACTATTTTTAGGAGTAAACTTTCCGGATCTTGTGAAGGCTGTATCCTTTGCACTCTCTTTTGAGGATGCCTCTTGCATCTTATTGGTTTGAGTTGCTACTAAGATATTACTGGTCAATGGCTAGACAATGGATCTTTTAAATTGGAAAAACTTCTAAATTGGTAAATTTTTAAAGAATTCTCATTATAAACAGCTGGTTTATTGGTACAGATGAAAAGACCAAATCATAAAGTAGATACAAAAATTATAATGGCTAACTTTAAGGACTCCCTTAATATAAAACAAACAATAAAAAACGGTTAGGGAAGCCTTATCTGTGGTCTTGGCTTCCCCTCAATGGATCTTACAGATGCTAATAAAAACAATAAATTAACTGATGTTCCTTAGATTGATTAACAGAGGAAGAAGAAGCTAAGGGGAAAGTCGAGAGGCTTCTTCCCAATGAGGTGGACATTTAAAGGGACTTAATGGAAATCTGTAGATGGTTATTAAGAAATGGGATAAATAAAATGGGTGTTAATGGGATTAAAACGAAGATTTTGATACAACACTACCTAATGTTGGATGGGCCAAAGGGATCCCCCACATTGGTCCCCAAAACACTAAAGGGCCCCAAGTCTGCTCTATTTATCCCAGTTTAAAAAATATATATTTAAAAGGCTCAAATAAAATCACACTCACCAGCAATTGCTGGGGCACCAGTTAGATAAATTAATCAAATCAAAGATTGACAAAAGGGTCTGAGTCCCTCAGCCCCACGCCTCACTGTGTGCATACAAACATGAATAAAATGGCCCAGGGATAAAAGAAAAGTATCTAGGATTTCTTGTAAGAATAAGACTTGATGATGTGGTCTTCAAGGAGACTAAAGTTAAAGGTATAAGAGTTGACAAAATTGAAATGAAAGTTTATTTTTTAAATGGTATTTTTTATTGAAGTATAGTTGAAATAAAATGTGTTAATTTACTGCTGTACAGCAAAGTGATTAAGTTATACATATATATACATTCTGTTTTATATATTCTGTTCCATTATGGTTTATTATGATATTGAATATAGTTCTCTATGCTATACAGTAGAACCTTGTTGTTTATCCATTCTATCTATAAAAACTTACATCTGCTAACCCCAAACAACCACACCATCTCACAACCAAATCACTCCCCCTTGGTAACCACCAACCTGTTCTCTATGTCCGTGATTCTGTATCTGTTTCATAGATAGGTTCATTTGTGTCATATTTTAGATTTCACATATAAGTGATATCATATGGTATTTGTCTGTCTCTTTCTGACTTACTTAGTATGATAATCTCTGTGCCCATCCATGTGGCTGCAAATGGTATTATTTCATTCTTTTTTATGGCTGAGTAGTATTCCATTGTATATACATACCACCTCATCTTTATCCATGCATCTATCAATGGGCATTTAGGTTGTTTCCATGTCTTGGCTATTGTGAATAGTGTTGCTATGAACATTGGGGTGCATGTATCTTTTCAAATTAGAGATTTCTCTGGATATATGCCCAGGAGTGGGATTGCAGGATCATATAGTAACTCAAATTTTAGTTTTTAAGGAACCTCCATACTGTTCTCCATAGTGGCTGCACCAATTCACATTCCCTCCAACAGTGTGGGACGGTTCCCTTTTCTCCACACCCTCTCCAGAATATGTTATTTATAGATTTTTAATGATGGCCATTCTGACCAGTGTGAGGTGACACCTCATTGTAGTTTTGATTTGAATTTCTCTAATAATTAGCAATGTTGAGCATCTTTTCATGTACCTATTGGCCATCTGTATGTCTTCTTTGGAGAAGTGTCTATTTGGGTCTTCTGCCCATTTCTGGATAGAGTTTTTTGTTTTTTTGTTGTTGAGTTGTATGAGCTGTTTGTATATTTTGGAAATTAAACCTTTGTCAGTCACATCATTTGCAAATATTTTCTCCCATTCTGTAGGTGGTCTTTTCGTTTTGTTTATGGTTTCCTTTGCTGTGCAAAATCTTGTAAGTTTGATTAGGCCCCATTTGTTTATTTTTGTTTTTATTTCTGTTGCCTTGGAAGACTGACCAAGGTATGATTTATGTCACAGACTTGTCACTGATATGTGATATGTGTCACAGATTTGTCACTGGTATGATTTATGTCACAGAATATTTTGCCCATGTTCTCTTCTAGGAGTTTTATGGTGGCATGTCTTATGTTTAAGTCTTTAAGCCATTTTGAGTTTATTTTTGTGTATGGTGAGAGGGTGTGTTCTAACTTCATTGCTTTACATGGGGCTGTCAAACTTTCCCAACACCATGTGCCGAAGATACTTTTTCCCGTTGTATATTCTTGCCTCCTTTGTCAAAGATTAATTGACCATAGGTGTGTGGGTTGATTTCTGGCCTCTCTATTCTGTTCCATTGATCCATATGTCTGTTTTTGATTATTGTAGCCTTGTTGTATTGCCTGATGTCTAGGAGGGTTATGTGTCCTGCTTTGTTCTTTTTCTTCAGGTTGCTTTGGTGATCCCAGGTCTCTTATGGTTCCATATGAATTTTAGAATTATTTCTTCTAGTTCTGTGAAAAACGCCATGGGTAATTTGAAAGGGATCGCATTAAATCTGTAGATTGCTTTGGGTAGTATGACCATTTTAATAATATTACTTCTTCCAATCCAAAAACATGGGATATGTTTCCATTTCTTTGAATCATCTTCAATTTGTTTTATTAATGTTTTATACTTTTCAGCATATAAGTCTTTCACCTCCTTGGTCAGGTTTATTCCTAAGTATTTTATTTTGGGGGTTTGATTCTAAAAGGTATTTTTTTTTACATTCCCTTTCTGATATTTCATTGTTGGTATAAAGAAATGTAATCAATGTCTGTGTGTTAATCTTATATCCTTGTATGTATCTTGCTAAATTTGTTTATCAGTTCTATTTGTTTTTGTGAGGAGCTTTTAGGGTTTTCTATATATGGTATCAAATCTTCTGCATATAATGAAAATTTTACCTCTTCCCTTACAATTTGGATAATTTTTATTTCTTTTTCTTGTCTTGTTGCTGTGGCTAGGACTTCCAATACTATGTTGAATAGAATAGGTGAGAGTGGGCATTCTTGTCTTGTTCCAGATTTTAGTGGGAAGGCTTTCAGCTTTTCACCATTGAGTATTATATTGGTTGTGGGTTTGTCATAAATAGCTTTTATTATATTGAGATATGTTCCCTCTATACCTACTTTGGTAAGAGTTTTTATCATGAATGGAGGTTGAATTTTGTCAAATGCTTTTTCTGCATCTAGGGAGATAATCATGTGGTTTTTGTCTTTTCTATTGTTTATGTGGTGGATCACATTGATTGATTTGTGTATATTGAACCATCCTTGTGAACTTGGGATAAATCCTACTTGGTCATGGTGTATGATCTTTTTTATGTGTTGTTGGATTCAATTTGCCAATATTTTGTTGAGAATTTTTGCATCTATATTTATCAAAGATATTGGCCTGTAATTTTCATATTTGGTGGTATCTTTGTCTGGTTTTGGTATCAGGGTGATGGCTTCATAGAATGTCTTTGGGAGTGTTCCTTCCTCTTCAGTTTTTTGGAAGAGTCTGAGAAGGATTGGTATAAGTTCTTCTTTGTATGTTTGGTAGAATTCACCTGTGAAGCCATCTGGTCCTGGACTTTTATTTGTAGGGAGTTTTAGAATTACAGATTCTATTTCACTTTTAGTGATTGGTCTGTTCAAATAATCTATTTCTTCCCTTTTTTCTTAATTGTACATTTCATTTCTTTTTATTTATTTATTTATTTTTGAATATTTGAATTTTATTTTATTTATTTTTTATATAGCAGGTTCTTATTAGTTACCTATTTTATACATATTAGTGTATATATGTCAATCCCAATCTCCCAATTCATCACACTACCCCCCTACCCCCCCAACACTTTCCCCCCTTGGTGTCCATACATTTATTCTACACATCTGTGTCTCTGTTTCTACCCTGCAAACCAGTTCATCTGTACCACTTTTCTAGGTTCCACATATATGTGTTAATATACAATATTTGTTTTTCTCTTTCTGACTTACTTCACTCTGTATGACAGTCTCTAGATCCATCCACGTCTCTACAAATGACCCAATTTTGTTCCTTTTTTGGCTGAGTAATATTCCATTGTATATATGTACCACAACTTCTTTATCCATTCGTCTGTCGATGGGCATTTAGGTTGCTTCCATGACCTGGCTATTGTAAACAGTGCTGCAATGAACATTGGGGTGCATGTGTCTTTTTGAATTATGGGTTTCTCTGGGTATATGGCCAGTAGTGGGATTGCTGGGTCATATGGTAATTCTATTTTTAGTTTTTTAAGGAACCTCCATACTGTTCTCCATAGTGGCTGTATCAATTTACATTCCCACCAACAGTGCAAGAGGGTTCCTATTTCTCCACACCCTCTCCAGTATTTGTTGTTTGTAGATTTTCTGATGATTCCCATTCTAACTGGTGTGAGGTGATACCTCATTGTAGTTTTGATTTGCATTTCTCTAATAATTAGTGATGTGGAGCAGCTTTTCATGTGCTTGATTCAATTTTGGTGGGCTGTATGTTTCTAGAAACTTGTCCATTTCTTCTAGGTTATCGAATTTGTTGGCATATACTTATTCATAGTATTCCCTTATGGTTTTTTGTATTTCTGCATAATTGGTTATGTATTCTTTTGCATTTCTTACTTTGTTTATTTGAGTTCTCTCTCCTTTCTTCTTGGTGAGCCTGACCAGAGATTTGTCAGTCTTGTTTATCCTTTCAAAGAACCAGCTCTTGGTTTTATTGATTTTTTTCTTTGGTTTTTTTAATCTCTATTTTATTTATTTCCTCTCTGACCTCTATTATTTCCCTCCTTCTGCTGACTTTAGGTTTTATTTTTTCTTCTTTTTTTTTAAGATGTAGGTTAGGTTGTTTGAGATTTTTCTTGTTTTTTGAGGAAAGTCTGTATCACTATGAACTTTCCTCTAAGAACTGCTTTTGCTGCATCCCACAGATTTTGTATGGTTGTGCTTTCATTGTCATTTGTCTCAAGGTATTTTTAAATTTCCTATTTGATTTCATCATTGACCCATTGGTTTTTTAGTAGCATATTGTTTAGTCTCCATGTAATTTTTTTTTCTCATTCCTTTTTCTGTGGTTAATTTCCAGTTTCATGCTGTTGTAGTCAGAAAAGATGCTTGAGATAATTTCTATACTCTTAAATTTGCTGAGACTTGTTTTGTGCCCTAGAATGTGGTCAATCCTAGGGAGTGTTCCATTTGCACTTGAAAAAAATGGGATTTCTGGGTTTTTTTTGGATGCAATGTCCTGAAAATATCAATTAAGTCTAACTGTTTTATTGTATCATTTAGGATCTCTGTTGCCTTATTGATTCTCTGTCTAGAAAATCTGTCCATTGATGTGAGTGAGGTGTTAAAGTCTCCTACTATTATTGTATTCCTGTCAGTTTCTCCCTTTATGTCTGTTAGTATTGATTTATGTATTTGGGTCCCCCTATAGTAGTGCATATATGTTGATGAGTGTAAAATCCTCTTCTTGTACTGATTCTTTTATCATTATATAGTGTCCTTCTTCATCTTTCTTTATGGCCTTTGTTTTAAAGTCTATTTTGTCTGATATGAGTACTATAACCCCCACTTTCCTGTCATTTCCGTTAGCATGAAGTATCTCTTTCCATCCCCTCACTTTCAATCTATGTGTATCCTTTGCCCTAAAGTGGGTTTCTTGTTGGCAGTATATTTTAGGCTCTTGTTTTTTGGTTTTGCTTTTTATAAAAATCTATTTGGCCAGACTGTGTCTTTTGACTGGAGCATTTAGTCCATTGACATTTAAGGTAATTATTGATACATATGTATTTATTGCCATTTTAAATCTTGTTTTCTCCTTGATTTTATATTTCTTTTTTGTCCCTTTCTTGTTCTTTTTGTTTATTCTTTTGTGGTTTGATGATTTTCTTTTATATTATACTTATATTCTCTTCTTTTTGGTTTTTGTGAATCTATTGTATGTTTTTGACTTGTGGTTACCCTGTTCTTCAAGTATGTTAACCCCTTTCTATCTCTACTTGCATTAGACTGGTAGTCATATAGGCTCAAACACATTCTAGAAAGAAAAAATGTCTACATTTTCCTACTCTCTTCCCCATTTTATGATTTTGATGTCTTTTTTTACATCTTCATGTTCATCCTTTTGTTGTTCATTGTGGTTATCATCACTTTCACAGAAATTTTATTTATTTATTTATTATAATCTGTGTACTGGCTTATTTAAGTGATTTACTTTCCAATTGTGGTTTTCTCTTTCCTATTGATTCTTACTTCTTTTCTACTTAGAGAAAACCTTTCAATATTTCCTCTAGGATAGGTTTAGCATTGCTGTATGCTCTTAATTTTTGCTTGTCTGAGAAATTCTTTACCTCTCCTTCTGTTCTAAATAATAGTCTTGCTGGGTAGAGTATCCTAGGTTGCAGATTTTTCCCCTTCAGGACTTTGAATCTATCTTGCCACTTCCTTCTGGCCTGCAACGTTTCTTTGGAGAAATCAGCTGATAGCCTTATGGGGGGGGGAATGCCCTTGTAATTAACTCTTTGTTCTTCTCTTGCTGCTTTTTGAATCCTCTCTTTAACTTTTACCTATTTTTATCATAATATGTCGTGGTATAGGTCTGTTTGGGTTTATCTTGTTTGGGATCCTCTGTGCTCCCTGCATCTGCATATCTGTTTTCTTTTTCAGGTTTGGGAAGTTTTCAGCCATAATTTCTTTGAATAGATTTTCAACCCCCTTTTCCCTTTCTTCTTCTGGAATTCTTATTATACATAGATTGGCATGCTTTATATTATCCCATAGATCTCTTATATTGCTTTAATTTTTTTTTTATTTGGCTTTGTGTCTGATCTCCTGATTGGGTGGTTTCCATTATTCTGTCTTCCAGGTCACTTATTCATTCTTCTGCATTATTCATTCTGCTCTTCATTGCCTTTAGCTTAGCTTTTGTCTCTGCAAATGAGTTGTCTAATATTTCCTGGTTCCTCTTTAGAGTTTCCAGTTCTTTTGTACAGTACTCTGCATTTCTGTCGATAGTCTTTCTTATTTCCTTCAGTATTTTCATTATTTCCTTTTGGAAATCAGTGTTTATTAGACCGAAGAGGTCTGTTTCATTGTTTGTTCTTTCAGGGGAGTTCTCTTGGTCTTTTAACTGGGAGTGGCTCCTCTGCTCCTTCATTTTACTTATAGTTCTCTTACTCTGTGAGTTTAGTAGAAATAATTATCTACTGTGGTCTTGGAGGGCTATTTATATGTGGGGGCATCCTTGTGTAGCTTGTGTGGGTTTAATTGTTTGGTGCAAGGGCTGTTTTTAGTATGGATGCCTGTCACCTCTTTCCTCAGTGTGTGCTGGTTGTTATCCCCTTGATAGGGGATGTGCAGATGTGGCAGCTGTTTCCTGTTCCTGGGGATCTTGGAGGCAGTGGTGGCTCAGGCATGCTCCCAGAGCATGTGATGGGAGCAGAAGAAGCTCCTGACCACTCCTGGAGTCTGTAAGGGCAGCAGTGGCATCTCACGACCACTCCTGGCATCTGGGCAGTCAGTGGTGGGGGCTCATGAACACGCCTAGGGTCCAGGAGGGAGGTGGAAGGGGCTCGTGAACACTCCCAGCGTTCAGGCAGGTGGCGGTGGCAACTTGTGACTATCCCTGGAGCCTGTCCTGCACTCTGCAAGCACACGCACAGGGAAAATGGCTATAATCTGGGTCCCTCCTCTCCCCTTATGCACCCTCCCCAAACAATGGCAACTGGCCTCTAAGGTGGCCCAGGTTTCTTCCGTGTACACCCTCAGTTGTGGTCACACTGGATTCCAGCACTCACCCCCCACAGGCTGTTTCCACACAGCCAACTCCAGTCCTCTCCCCAGTTCTGATCTCTGAAGTCCGAGTTCCAGCACCAAGCCCCTGCCCACAGCGGCAGTAGTGTGTCTCAGGTTGGGGAGTACAGGGAGGTGGCACTGACTGTCTGTGCTGTTCCTCCTCTGCTCTGGCTGCCACAAACCGGATGCTGCATTCTCCTCTCACACTGTGAAGCTCCCCTTCTGTCCTGTCTCCCCACTGGTGAGGGGTTTTCCCAGGGTTCAGGAACCTTTCCTCTTTCACAGCTCCCTCCCAGGGGCACAGTCCTGTCTCAATTCCTTTCTTGCTTTCTTTTTTTTTTCATAACTGTTTACATGGAGATTTTCTTGCCTTTCAGCAGTCTGAGGCCTTCTGCCAGTGCTCAGTAGATAATCTGTGAGAACTTTTCTACATGTAGATGTATTTTTGATGTATTTGTGGGAGAAGGTGAGCTTCACATCCTACTAATCCGCCATCTTGATTGCTCTGATGGTATATTTAAATGGGCCTTGTATAAGAGAGCTACATCTCCTTTGCCTAATTATATTTTGGGATAGATATTATGTTTCCCTGGGGAACACTTCTCCTGCCTGGTATTATAAGACAAGGCATATAAATCTGCCCCTCAGGCAATATTAATTAAACATACAAAAGGAAACCAATAGGTTACCCAAGCCCACACAGTATGAAATAAAAACTGGGAGCTAATATTCTGAGGCTAATACAGTTAATAATGGAGAGTTTCTTTGTACCTAGGGTAAATTGCTCTGGGTTTCACTTGTACAGTCAGAAAGAGGGCCTTTGTTGAATGCTTTGTGCAAACTTTTGAAGGCATGATAAATTAAACTGTAAAATTCTAGAACATAGAACTCTTGATTTCCAGATTAGTTGGAAATCTTACTGATCAAAAAGGCAATTAAAGAAAATGTAGTTGGGCAAATCAATCCTTAATATCACTTTGGTAGCAGACTAGTTTTGGGGGGAATTAAAAGCAACTGCTTTTGTCTTGCATATCTCTACAAGTTAGAAATGTAAATACAGCGCACAATGACCTGAGACTGAGCCTAATTAGCTCAGTCAGGTAGAACCTGAAACCAAAAAGGAAAAAATGGGGAGAAAGGGGCCTTTTTAAAACTCAAACTGCTGGAAAAGCTCCTTCCTCCAAAATCTAATTCACAGCCTTCATAAGGATTTATCAAGGATAAATACAAATTTCAAAAGTCTTTTCCACAAACAGTAAAAAGCCTTAGTCATCTGAGCAAATAAATGTGATTTATTACAGCTATTATTTATAAACTAGTAAGTTTATATTGTAATACCTAATTCATGATTAAGTTTTAAAATAAAGCTATGAGATCTCTGGTTATCTATTTATATGCCTGTGTGTACATTATACATATGATGTTTCTACCTGCAGATAGTATTAACAAAATTAAATTTATAAAAGAGCTCTATTTAATTGACTTTAAAGTAAGTGCTTACACATTAAATATTATAAATATAATAGAAACTAACCCAAATGAATTGCAAGTTCATATAACCTGGGAAATATTCAATATTAAATTAATATTTGGTATTATTTTGTTGGTTTAATTAATGCAGATGTCTTACTTTTATTGCACTTAGCTTTACTAAAAGTCTAATAAAGTCATATTATCTCTGTTATAATATTTGTCAGGAAGAAAAATAGTTTGGGATGATGGCCGACTTGGTCTAATGACTCATAAAGTTTTCATGGGTAATATAAACATGATTGTTGGGAACAAGTAAGTTAAATAGACTTAAATGGGGTAAAAGCTTTTAGGTGAACTCTTTAAGAATAACTATGCTTTACGGTATGTCTACTTAAAAATAGTTTCTGCAGATTTTTGGTAACTAGAAACTTTAGAGTTTTGCTAAGTTAAATGGTGGAAATTTTTTAAATATCTAGATTATTCCAAAACTAAATAAGATACTGAAACATTAATTACTGGACACAGTCTTCCTTTTACAGAGAAACTAAAGAATAAAAATTTGGGGGACACGCTGAAAATTTTTCTATAAAAAAGCATGTTTTTAGAAATAATAAATAATATTTATAAGTTTGCCAATCTATGGAACATTAATGTAAAAGTTCATAATTGCTTACTTCTCAGTTTTCACTAGAGTTTAAGGTTTTTAAAGTTAAGATTTCTACTGATATACGTAGCTAAAACTACTAAAATCAATAAGGAAAACATCTTTGTATAAAAGGAGAAAAGTATAAAGCATGGAAATGCATTTTGTTATGAGAAAAGAAAGTAATTGTGCCCTGGAGAGAGAGAAAGAAAGAAAAAGCATAGGACAAAATCTGAAAGTAAAAAGGAAGTTACAGAAGGTTGGTGGAAAAGGAACCCTGAAAAAATAGTTTCTGCATGGTCGTGACAGGCTAAGGTTAAAATAAAATTTAATTGAATAAATAAATTTTAATATTAAAAGTAAGCTGGTACAAAACTAGAATTTTGTTGACTCTCTGTGTTAAGAGAACCAAGTTTTCTTGGAATATTGATCTGCTTTTGATAACAGATTAAAAGACTTCGTTATCTCTTAAATAATATTGTAACTTTCTGTATTTGTCTTTGAAATATTTTATTGTCACTTTGGTTGAGTGAACAAGTAATGTTTCACAGTGATGTATGATCCAAGTGTTTGAAAACCTTTTGATATCTTGACAACATTCCCCAAGTCAAATTATAAATGAAGTTCTTTTGATCTCTAGCTAACGTTGGGATGCTTCAAAGGGTCCCTGAAACATTCCAAAGTGAGATATTGAAATAATTATGTTTATTTGGTATCAAATTAAATATTGACTAATAAGCGGTGATAAAACTTCTTGGTTATATTGTATGGGTAAATGTCATTAATACAGATATTCCAAAAATTATATGGAATTTCTAAAAATCTGGTATGTTCTGGTATAATATCAGTCATAATTCTACTTATTATCTTAAAATGTTGTATATCACAGAAACAGCCAATTTTCTTTGTCAATAGCACTGTAATCAGATCTTTAATCATGCCATTTTAAGTCTTTTGTCATTTACAGACAGTCATTGTTTTATTCTGAACCCTTTACAAAATGATCTTCACGAAGATCCATAAAAAAAAAAAAATTCTGACAAATATAAGCTTCTGGTGACTTTTAGATCATACTACTGAACTGGGTAAGAAATTACAAAACTCCAAAGGAAAACCTGATGGCTTCATCTAAATCAAGAGGATTAATTGCATGACACTGAAAGAACTGATAAACATGATTTATAATTTTATGAGGTTTTGTCTAAAATATTACTGGTTTTTAATCTTTGTTTTCCAGAACACCTTTCCTCTTATGCTAACTATGACCCACATGAGAAATAAGATTTCTGCCTTAAGTGATCCACTTTCTAGTCTTTTAGGGAGTTGGTTTGATTCTGGAAACTCATGGCATAAATCCCTACTTATGATTTTATTAATGCTATTAGCTGTATTACTTATACTCTGTATATTTTTAAAAGATTGTTGTCTCCTGCATTACGCAATGTGTAACCAGGCCTCTGACAAAATTAATGATGGCTAAGCATCTTGATACAATTGATCACATATATAGCTCTATATAAAATTAATTGTAATAGTGCAATTCTAGATATAGGGAGAAGTAACAAGGGAAAATCATTTCCTGAATTGTAATAGACTAGTAAGACAGATGATCCAGATATTTTGGTTATTAACAGGGACAAACTCAGATATAGCACATGAATGGCCTGTCAGTCACTGAGATCCTCATCTGACACAGGAATGAGACTTCCTAGCACTGTGAGACAAACTGGTCATGAAATGGCTCCCAAACCTTGGTTGGGAATTTATGACCAACAGGAAGCACTGTAAATAAAGAATGCTGCCTTCCATTCCAGTACTACAAGGATCAAGCCAGTAGCCACTGCAGTCTCTTACCAATGGTGTGCCCTGAGGGGAATTCAGGATGGGGAAAAACAGAAAGCATCCTGTGCTTTGGATACTGGCCCTAGATAATTAAGATGCATATCTAAGGAACAATTTCAATGAACCCAGGTTCTTGCATCTTCCTATACATAGGAAAGCATTAAACTCATTTACTTGAGATGTCTGTTCTTTATGATTATCAGTAACCTTTTGATGTTTGACTACATGTTTTTTCCAGCAAGAAAAACCTCACACCCTTACCTCTTCAGAGCAGTTCCTCAGAGCTACCTTAGAGGCAGTCTCCTGGGCTATAGTCCTCAGTAAGATCCCCAAATAAAACATAACTTGCAACTTTTAGGTTGTGCATTTTTTCAGTTGACAGAAATAATAAAGATCAGAGTGAAAGTAAATGAAATAGAGGTTTAAAAGACAATAGAAAAGATCAGTGAAACTAAAAGATGGTTCATTGAAAAAATAAATAGAATGAATAATCTCACTAAGAAAAAAGAGAAAAGTCTGTGATAAAAACAATGAAAAAGAAAAGAGGAGAAATAACACTGGATACCACAAAATAAACTAATTAAAAGAGAATGTTATGAACAGCTATATGTCAACACACTGGACAACCTAGAAATGGACAAATTCTTGGAATTATACAACCTTCGAGTACTGAATCATAGATACAGAAACACTGAATAAACCAAATGCTAGTTAAGATATTGAAATAGTAATCAAAACCTCCCCCAAAACAAAAGCCCAGGACCAGACACCATCAGAGGTGAATTCTTCTAGACATTCAAAGAAGATTTAATACCTATCATCCTGAAACTTCCAAAAAATTGAAGAAGAGGGAATGCTTCCTAACTTATTTTATGAGGCTAACATTACATTGATAGCAAAATAAAAGACAACACACAAAGAAAGAGAATTACAAGCCAATATCCCTGATTAACATAGACACAAAATTCCTCAAAAATATATTATCAAACCAAATACAGCAATATATCATAAGCATCATACACCATATCAAGTCGAATTTATTCCAGGGATGCAAGAATGGTTCAAGGGAGCAAATCAATCAACATAATGCACAATTTTCACAAAATGAAGGACAAAAAACATTTGATCATCTCTAGCAGAAAATGAAATAAACAATACCATTTAAAATTGCAACAAAAAGAATAAAATACCTAGGAGCAAATTTAACCAAGAGGTGAAAAACATACACTGAAAACTATAAGGCATTGTTGAATGAAACTAAAGAATACACAACAAAATGAAAAGATAATTCATGCTTATGGATTAGAAGAATTAACATTGTTAAAATGTTCATATTATGTAATGCAATCTACAGATTCAGGACATTTTTCCATAGAAAGAGAACTAAAAATTCTAAAACTTTTATGAACCCCAAAAGACCTCGAACAGCCAAAGCAATCTTGAGAAAAAAGAACACGTCTGGAGTTATCACCCTCCCTGATTTCAAACTATATTACAAAGCTATAGCAATCAAACCAGCATGTTACTGGTAGAAAAAAAGAAGCATAGATCAATGGAATAGAACAGAGAGCCCAGAAATAAACCCACTCCTAAATGGACAATTAAATTATGACAAAGGAGCAAAGACCATACAGTGGAAAAAGCATAGTCTCTTCAATAAATAGTGTTAGGAAAAGTGGATGGTCACATGCAAAAAAATTAAATTAGACTACTATCTTACATCATACATAAAACTCAATTCAAATTAATTAGACTTAAAATAAGACCTGAAACCATAAAACTCCTAGAAGAAAACATATGCCATATAATCTTTGATATCAGTCTTAGCAATATCTTTCTAAATATGTCTCCTCAGACAAGGGAAACAAAAACACAAATAAACAAATGGCACTACATCAAACTAAGAAGCGTTTGCAAAGTGATGGAAACTGTCAACAAAACGAAAAGGCTGCCTACTGAATGGGAGAAAATATTTGCAAATCATATATCCCAAAAGGGGTAAGTATCTAAACATACAAAGCATTCATAAAAGTCAACATCAAAACAACAAAAACAAAAACCAGACAACCTAATTTAAAAATGGGCAGAGCACCTGAATAGACAGTTTTCCAAAGAAGACATAAAGGTGGCCAACAGGCACATGAAAAGATGCTCAACGTCAAATAATGCATATCAAAACCACAATGTGATATCACCTTACACCACTCAGAATGGCTATTACCAAAAAGTCAACAAATAACAAGTGATGGCAAGGCTGCAGGAAAAGGGAACTCTCGTGAACGATTGGTGGGAATGTAAATTGGTGCACCCATTATGGAAAACACTATGGAGATTCCTCAACAAACTAAGAATAGAACTACTATATTATCCAGCTATCCCACTTATCTGTTTTATCCAAAGAATATGAAAACACAATTTCTAAAAGATATATGCAACCTTATGTTCATTGCAGCATTATTTACAATAGCCAAGATATGGAAACAATCTAAGTGCCCATCAACAGATGAAGGGATAAAGAAAATATAAGATACACACACACACACACAAAATGGAATACTACTCAACCATAAAAAGATGAAATCTTGCCAACTGCAACAATATGGATGTACCTTGAAGGTGTTATGCCAAGATAAATAAGTCAGCTAGAGAAAGACAAACACCATATGATTTTACACACACACTCATATGTGAAATATAAGAAGAAAATCAAAGAGCAAAATAAATGAACAAACAAAAACAAATATATAGATTCAGGGAAGAGAGTAGTGATTACCAGTAGTGAAGGGGAAAGGGAACAGGGCAAAATTGGTGTGTGGTGATGAATTGAAACTAAATTATTGGTGGTGAGGAAGCTGTAGTGTACATAGAAGTAGAATATAATGTTGTATACCTGAAACTCATATAATGTTATAAACCAAAGTTACCTCAATAAAAAAAGAAATTCTAAAAATATGGCCCAACTATCTGGAGTCTACAGGAAAATCACTTCAAATATAGGCAAGTTGAAAGTAAAAGGATGGAAAAAATGATATAACATGCAAACATTATTGAAGGGAAAGCAGGAGTGTCTGGGTTTGTTTGATATCAGCTGAAGCAGATATCATAGCAAAGAAAATATCAGAGGCAAAAAGGAAAATGATGTAGTCATAACAGGGCCAATTTGTCAACAAGACACAGCAACACTAAATATCAATGCACCAAAAAAAAGTGTTTCAAAATATGTGAAGGAAATACTAAGAGATCTGAAATGAGAAATAGACAAATCCACAATTATAATTCAAAAGTTTAACAATCTTCTCGCAACAAGTGAGATAGAAAACAAACCAGGATATAGAAGAAAGCAAAAAAAATCTATCAACCAACAAGAATTAATTCACATGCATTCAGAACACTGCACTCAAAAACAGAAGACTGTACATTCTTTTGAGGTGCCAACAAAACATGCCAAGGTAGACCATACCTTAGTCCAAAGGCAAACTTCAAATTATTTAAAAGAACTGATTGCCAACAAACACATGAAAGGATGCTCAACATCACTAATCATTAGAGAAATGCAAATCAAAACTAGAATGACGTATCACCTCACACCAGTCAGAATGGCCATCATCAAAAAATCAACAAACAATAAATGCTGGAGAGGGTGTGCAGAAAAGGGAACCCTCTTGCACTGTTGGTGGGAATGTAAATCGATACAGCCACTATGGAGAACAGTATGGAGGTTCCTTAAAAAACTAAAAATAGAACTACCATAAGAGCCAGCAATCCCACTACTGGGCATATACCCTGAGAAAACCATAATTCAAAAAGAGTCAAGCACCATAATGTTCATTGCAGCACTATTTACAATAGCCTGGACATGGAAGCAATGTAAGTGTCCATCAATGGATGAATGGATAAAAAAGATGTGGTACATATATACAATGGAATATTACTCAGCCATAAAAAGAAACGAAATTGAGTTATCTGTAGTGAGGTGGATGGACCTAGAGTCTGTCATACAGAGTGAAGTAAGTCAGAAAGAGAAAAACAAATACCATATGCTAACACATATATATGGAATCTAAAAAAAAAAAGGGTCTGAAGAACCTAGAGGCAGGACAGGAATAAAGACGCAGATGTAGAGAATTGACTTGAGGACACGGGGAGGGGGAAGGGTAAGCTGGGGCAAAGTGAGAGAGTGGCATTGACATATATACACTACCAAATGTAAAATAGATAGCTAGTGGGAAGCAGCTGCATAGCACAGCGAGATCAGCTCGGTGCTTTGTGACCACCTAGAGGCATGGGATAGGGAGGGTGGGAGGGAAACACAAGAGGGAGGAGATATGGGGATGTATGGATATGTATAGCTGATTCACTTTGTTATACAGCAGAAACTAACACAACAATGTAAAGCAATTATACTCCAACAAAGATGTTAAAAAAAATTTTTTTAATTGTGAATCACTGTGCTGTACAGTGTAACATATAATATTGTACATCATTGTAAAATGAATGTACAATAAATATTGTACACTCAATAAAAAGTGAAAAAAAATCCAATCCATAAAGAGAAGAAAATCTCAAGTCAATTACCTAATCTCCCACGTCTATAACCTAGAAAACAAAAGACCAAAATAAATTTGAAGAAGGAAGCAGAAAAAAGAAAAGTGTAAACATAAGCACAGACATCAAGGTACTTAAAAAGATAAAATTGTTAGAGAAAAATCAATGAAATAATATCTCATTCTCTGGAAACATCAGTAAAATTGGTAAACCTTAGCAAAATCTGAAGAGAGAAGTCCATAGCAATAAATGCATACACAAAAGAAGAAGAAAGATCCAGATAAACAACCAAACTTTACAATCAAGGAGCTCAAAAAGAAACTAAACCACACATTAGTAGAGGAAGGAAATAAGAAGGATTAGAGCAGAAATAAAGTAAATAGAAATTAGAAAACAATAGAAAAATCAAAACTAAATTTGGGTTTTTGAAAAGAAAACAAACTTGACAAAACCTTACCTAGACTGACTATGAAGAAAAAGAGAAGACTAAAATAAATAAAATCAGAAAATAAAGAACAGACATTACAACTGATGCAACAGAAATAAAAAGAATTAGACTATTGTGAAAATTTACACACCAACAAATTGGATAAACTGGAAGAAATGGATAAATTCCTAGACACATACTATCTATCATTACTAAATCATGAAGGAATAGAAAGCTTGAACATATTCATAACTAGTATGGAGATTGAATTAGTAATGAAATACTCCCAACAAAGAAAGTCCCAGGACCAGATGGATTCACTCATGAATTCTGCCAAGTATTTAAGGAAGAATTAATGCAATCCTTCTTAAACTCTTGCAAAAATTAAAGAGCAGGGAACACTTACAAACTCATTTTATAAAGCCAGCATTATCCTGATATCAAAGACATCACAAGAAAACTACAGGCCAATATCTCTGATAAATATAGGTGCAAAAATCCTCAACAAAATAATAGCACACTGAATCCAACAGCATATTAAAAGGACCATACACCATGATAAATGAGATTTACCCATGGGATGCAAGGATCATTTGATATAGGAAAATCAAAGAACGTGATAATCATATCAAAAGAATGAAGGATAAAGATCACATAATCTCAGTAGATGAAAAAACATTTGATGATATTCAACACACTTCTATGAAAAAAAAAACTCTCAACAAACCAGAAGTAGAAGGAAAATAACTCAACATAATAAAAGCCATATAAGCCCACTGAGCATCATACTCAATGGTGAAAAACTATAAACGTTTCTTCTAAAATCAGGAACAAGGTAAGGATGCTCACTCTTGCCATCTCTAACATTGCACTGGAAGTGTTAGCAATTAGGAAAGAAAAAAGAAATGAAAGGTACTAAAATTGGAAAGAAAGAAGTAAAATTATCTTTGTCTGCATATGACATGATCTTACATGTAAAAAACCCCAAAAGACTCCAATAAAAACTGTTAGAACTGATCAACTAATTCAGTAAATTTGCAGGATAAAAAAATCAGCATATAAAAGTCAGTTGTCTTTCTATACACTAACAACAAAGTATCTGAAAAAGGAACTTAGGAAAACAATCCCATTTAAAACAGCACCAAAAAGTATGAATGCTTAGGAATAATCTTAACTAAGGAGGTGAAAGACGTCTATGCTGAAAATTATAAAACACTGATAAAAGAAAATAAAGACAAAAACAACTGGAATCACATCCCATATTCATGTGTGGGAGACTAAATATTGTTAAAATGTCCATACTACCCCAAATGAGCTACATATTCAATGAAATCCTATCAAATTTCCAGTGGCATTTTTTACAGAAACAGAAAAAACAATTCTGCAATTTATATGGAATCACAAAAGACCATGAATAGCTAAATCAGTCCTGAGAAAGAACAAAGCTGGAGGCATCACACTTTCTGATTTCAAAATATATTAGGATAATGACATCATTAAGATGGTGATATAATCATTCCCTATTTCACTCCCCTTCACAAGAAGATCAACCAGCAACTGTCTATAGAAAAGACACCATTGCAAAAATCCCAGAACATGGAGGTGAGGTTGAAGCACACCTTTCAATTGCAGAGTCTGAAAAAGAACACGTTAGAAAGGTAAGAGGAATGGCTACATGCTGACCACACTGCCGCTCCTCGAGCTGAGAGGGCCCCCCAATCCTACATTTTTCCAATGGGAACAAAAGAACCCAAGGTAAACATCCAGCTCCACCAATATTACAGAATGCTTTCCAGCAGGCCCACTTGGGTCTCACCTTACAGGGATCACAAGAGGATTCTCTAGGGCTTGACCACTGCAGATCAGATTGGAACAGATAAATGGTTTGCAGAAACAAGCACTGGGATCTTGGCAGACTGAGTTCCTCCTCACAGCAGCACTCAAGTAGAGATATTAACCAGCGGCTCTGCCCATCTGCAGAGTCAAGCTGGTGGCCCCATCTGGCAAGGAAGCTCAGTGCAAATTTCTGCCTGATGAGTCCATAGCCAATTAGCTGTACACACCTTGGAAACTGTTCTACTATCCAACACAGGCAGGGAAGGAAGTTTGAAGTACCACTTACTGCTGAATATAATCCCCAGCCCTGCCCATACAGTAAGCCTAACCAGAGCACCTGGGAAGCTGTGTGACCTACCCTACAGCCCTGCTCACAGCAGTACCTGAGCAGAGAGACCAGCCAGTAGCTCTCTCAATCTGCAAAGTCAAGCCAGTGGCCCTTTCTGGCCAGGAAGTTTCAGGGGCAATTCTACCTGATTTGGCTCCACAACCAACAAACCTTATCAGCCATGGATCATATGAGGCCTTGCTTTGGCAGGTAAGTGAATGTGAAGTGCTGCCTACTGCCGAATATAGCCCCTAGTCCAGCCTAGCATTGTGGCCTTGCCAGAGCACCTGGGAGGCTATGTGGCCTATCCAAAAGTCTTGATGATAGTAGCACCTGAGCAGAGAGCCCAGCCAGTGGCTCTATCCACCTGCTGAGCTGAGCCAGGAAATTTATCTGGACAGGGAACTCAGTAGACAGTTATGCCTGACTCAGTTCCCCAGTCAATGAGCTGTGTCAGCCTTGGAGCCTGTGTTGCCATCCTGCCTGGGCAGGGAAGAAGTATCACGGCCCCCCTACAGTTAAGAATACCCTTAGTCCAATCCAAACAGGAAGCCTAACCACAACACCTGGGAGGCTGTGTAGCTCACCCTACAGCCCCACTTGCTGTGGTATCTGAGCAGACAGTTCAGCCAGAAGCTCTGCTTGTCTGCAGAGCTGAGCCAGGGGCCCTATCTATCAGAGAGCTAGCTGGATTTGAGTCCCCAGACAATAATCTGTACTGGCCATTGTGCATGTTATATAGCCATGCTTTGGCTGGGAAGGAAATCTGATGCACTACCTATGACTGAATATAGCACCCAGATATGCTCAATCAAGAAGCCTAACCAGAGCACCTGGGAAGCTGCAAAGCCTATCCCACAGTCCTGCTTACAACAACACAAGCAGACAGCCAAGCCAGTGGCTCTGTCAATGTGCAGAACTGAATTGGTGATGCCACCTGTCCAGGGAGCTTGGTGGCAGTTCTGCCTGATTTGGGTCACCACTCATTCAACCATAAATGGCAGTGGAGCCTATTCTACAGCCCTTCCAGGGCAAGGAAACAAGTGTGCAGCCCTGCCCAAGTGCTCAGTATAACATTCATTCTCACTCAACTAGGAATCCTGACCAAAAAGTCCAAGCAACTGTGGAGCCAATCCTACAGCCATGCTTGGGCAGTAAACTAAGCAGCAGACATATGTAAATGTTCCTAGCCATCAGCAAGCCCCTTAATGTCAGAACATAGGCAGTGGCCTCACCCAAATGGACCCTGGCAACAAGCCCCACTTGCCCAAGGATGCTACCATCTGGCCACCCAGAACCCCAAGCTGAGATGGCTGGTGAATCTGATGAAATGAAGTTATAAAGTCTAGAAAAGGAGATCACTTAAATGCACAGATACTAACTCAAGGAATCAGTATCACAGAGAATCAGGTAAAAATGACACCACCAAAACAAAAACAAAAACAAAAACAAATAAAGCTCCAATAACTGACACTAAATAAACGGAGATCTATAAACTGTGTGACCAAAAAACTAAAATGATCCTCCTAAGAAAGTTTAGTAAAACACAAGAACACACAACTAAACAAAATTAGGGGGGAAATGTAAGAAAAGAAGCAGAAGTTCTAGAGAGTTACGATGGCAGAGGAGTAGGAGGACGTGGGGTCCATCTCTCTCCACGGATGCATCAGGACTACATCTATAGATGCAACAATTCTCACAGAACACCAGCTGAACACTAGCAGAAGATCTTGGACACCAGAAAGGACTATAAAGATCCCTACATAACTGGGTAGGATGAAAAAAAGAAGGGAGAAGGAGGAGGACAGGAAGCAGGATGGGACCTGCACCCCAGGGTCGGGGAGCTGAAGCAGAGGAGAGATTCCCAAATCTCTGGAGAGGGGAAACCCTCTCTCCAACAGGGAAACCCCCTCTCTGAAGAGGAAATCGATTGGGACGGAAGGGAGGCATTAGAGGCTGTTGGAAGAGGGAGAAGCAGCAGATCTGTGGCAGACGGAACAGAGTGAGAATTACACACACAGTTCGTACTGAGGCCCTACGTGTCCTGGAATGGGACATTAGTTCACAGGTGTGTAAGGGGGCTGGGGGCTGAAGCACGGGGATTGGAGAACAGGCCTGGGGTGAGAACTGTTGTCGGCTGTGGGGAGATGGACTGAGGGGATGGTAGGGAGGAAATCTGCAGCAGGGAATGCCTATGGAGGAAGACCAGACTGCCATGGAAGCAGGGTGCTACTGCTGAGTCACACACAGGGGGAGGAGCCACTATTGTAGCCTCTCTCTCCCAACATACCGGTGCCTGCCAATGACAATAAAAGAAGTCTTCTCAGGGCTGGCCCTCAAGCATCTGCTACCGGGCACCAGAAAAAGCCCCACCAAGGCTGGCCCTTATGTGCCTTAGGCCAGGCACCAGAACAGGCCCTCACTAGGACCATATCACTTGCGCCATGGCTGCCAGCTTCCCTGCACATTTGGCGCCACTGGGGCTCCTGAGATCCAGTCATACCACCTCTGCACCCTGTCCTCACTGAGGCAGACCCAAGAGCTCCAAGGCAGCCTCAGGACCAGACTCTTGTGGGTGGACCACATGCAGAGGTGGGGATAAAACCAAAGCTGAACCCCAGGGATGGGGCGACTAAGGAAGAGAATTGAATATCTTTCCATCACCTGTACAAGCTGCAAATTAACCCCTGTCATCAGCTACTTAGACCCTGCATCTATGGAATATCTGAGTGGACAGTGAGTGTTCCCAAATGAAAATGGTCTAGCTCTGGCATCTTTGGACTTTGGGGGTAAGCACATGCAGGAATTGGGCCATATCAGAGTCTGACTGGTCCCCACAGGGCACACAGTAGGTCCAGAGATCAGCCCAAAGGCAGAGGAAGGCCTCTTGGGGAGGTGGAGGTGGGCTGTGGATCATGGCATTTGCAAGGACACTTACAGCAGAGTCGCCAGGGAAAAATAAATATTACTAATATTTTTGATTCATTCTCTTGTTGGTTCTGGCTTTTTTTTCCCTTGTTTGTTTTAGTTTTTTTTTTTTCATTCTTTTGGGATATTTATGTTTTATAACATATTTTTATTTTTTAGTTTTATTTTATATATATATATATTTTGCTTTGCTTTTCTGTTCTTCTGTGTTCCTTTCCCTTATTTTGTTCTTTTTTTCTTTAATATATTTTTTAAATTTTTTATATTTCTGTTTCTAATTTGCTATTCTGTTGTTCTGTTTTGTCCCTTTTTAAAAATCATTTCTATCAGTTTGTTCTCTTTTATTGATTTATTCTTCAGCTGGCAAACCACTGTGGTTTTGGTTTTAGGCTTTGTGTTTTTGTTAGCTTTGATTCTAATTGTTTGATTTCGTTTTGGGGTTCTTCTGTTTCTCTGGTTGTACTCTTGCTTTTTGTTTTATTTGGTTCTGTTTTTGTTTCTTTTGCATGTGTGTGTTTCTTTGTTTCTGTTTCTGTTTGCCTGATTTTTCTTCTACCATTTGTGTGGAGTTTTGTTTGTCTTTTTTTCTTTAATATATTTTATTTTTTTATATTTCTTTTTCTAGGTTGCTTTTCAGTTGTTCTGTCTTTTTTCGCTTTGTCTTTTTTTAAAATCATTTTTGTTGGTTTGTTTTGTTTCTTTGCTTCATTCTTCACTTGGCACTCTGCTTTGGTTTTCTTTTCTGGTTTTACATTTTTGTTAGTTTTCCTTTTAATTGTTTGATTTCGTTCATGGGTTCTTTTCTTTCTCTGGTTGTTCTCTTGTTTTTTGTTTTATTTGATTCTGTTTTTGTTTCTTCTGTGTTTGTGCATGTTTCCTTGTTTCTGTTTTTGTTTTTTTGACTTTACTTTTTACCATTTGTCTGGAGCTTTGTTAGTCTTTTTTTTTAATTATTTTTTTTAATCCCCATTATTGTCAGAATGAGTGACTTGTGGTGTCTTGGTTCCCTGACAAGAAGTCGGGCCTGAGGCTCTGGAGTGGGAGCACCAAGTCCAGGACATTGGACCACTAGAGAATTCCTGGCCCTGGGAAGATTAAGCACTGAGAGCTCTCACGGAGGACTCTATCTGAATCCAAGACCAGGCTCCAGCCAACTGCCTGCAGCTCCCAGTGCTGGATGCCTCACATAACACAACAAACAAGACAGGAACACAAAACCACCCATCAGCACACAGACTACCTAAAGTCATTCTAAGCTCACAGACACTCCAAAACACACCACCCAAAACGGCTCTGCTCATCAGAGGGAAAAGACTCATCTCCACACACCAGAATGCAGGCATCAGTCCCTCCCATCAAGAAGCATACACAAGCCACTGGACCAACTTCACTGGGGGCAGAGAACAGAAGCGAGAGGAACTATGACCCTGCAGCCTAGGGAAATTACACGTCAAATACTATAAATTAGACAAAATGAGAAGACACAGAAATATCGTGCAGAAAAAGTAGCAAGATAAAAATCCATAAGACCAATAAAATGAAGAGGAAATAGACAAGCTATCCGAAAAAGAATTCAGAGTAATGATAGTAAAGATGATCCAAAATCTTGGAAAAAGAATGGAGAAAATACAAGAAACAATTAACAAGGACCTAGAGAATTAAAGAGAAAACAAACAGTAATGAAGAACACAAAAACTGAAATTAAAAATATTCTAAAAGGAATCAATAGCAGAATAACTGAGGCAGAAGAACGGATAAGTGAGCTGGAAGATAGAATGGTGGAAATAACTGCTGCAGAGCAGAATAAAGAAAAAAAGAATGGAAACAATTGAGGACAGTCTCAGGGACATCTGGGATAACATTAAGCATACCAACATTCAAATTATAGGCTTCCCAGAAGAAGAAGAAAAAAAGAAAGGGTCTGAGAAAATGTCTGAAGAGATTAGAATCAAAACTACTCAATATGGGAAAGGAAAGAGTCAATCAGTTCCATGAAGCGCAGAGAGACCCATACAGGATAAACCCTAGGAGAAACACGCCAAAACACAAATTAATCAAACTAACAAAAATTAAACACAAAGAAAAAATATTAAAAGCAGCAAGGGAAAAGAAACAAATAACATACAAGGGAATCTCCATAAGGTTAACAGCAGATTTTTCAGCAGCAACTCTGCAGGCCTGAAGGGAGTGGCAGGATATATTTAGAGTGAGGAAAGGGAAAAACTTACAACCAAGATTACTCTAACCAGCAAGGATCTCATTCAGATTAGATGGAGAAATCAAAAGCTTTACAGACAAGCAAAAGTTAAGAGAATTTAGCGCCACAAAACCAGCTTTACCACAAATGCTAAAGGAACTTCTCTACACAGGAAACACAAAAGATGGAAACGACCTACAATAACAAACACAAAACAATTAAGAAAATGGTAATAAGAACATACATATCAATAATTACCTTAAATGTAAATGTATTAAATGCTCCGGCCATAAGAAATAGACCGGCAGAAAGGATACAAAAACAAGACACGTGTATATGCTGTCTAGAAGACACCCACTTTAGAACTAGGGACACATACAAACTGAAAGTGAGGAGTTGGAAAAAGATATTCCATACAAATGGAAATAAAAAGAAAGCTGGAGTAGCAATTCTCATATCAGACAAAATAGACTTTAAAATAAACACTATTACAAGAGACAAAGAAGCACACTACATAATGATCAAGAGAAAAATCCAAGAAGATATAACAATTGAAAATATTTATGCACCCTACATACGAGCACCTCAATACATAAGGCAAATGCTAACAGCCATAAAAGGGGAAATCGACAATAACACAATAATAATAGGGGACTTTAACCCTCCACTTACACCAATGGACAGATCATCCAAACAAAATACATAAAGAAACACAAGCTTTAAATGGCACATGAGACTAGAATGACTTAGCTGATATTTATAGGACTTTCCATCAGAAAACAACAGAATACACTTTGTTCTCAAACCTTGGGTCACATATCAAGCCTCGGTAAATTTAAGAAAATTGAAATCATATAAAGCATCTTTTCCAACCACAATGCTATGAGACTAGATATCAATTACACGGAAAAACCTGTAAAAAATACAAACACATGGAGGCTAAACAATATACTACTAAATAACCAAGAGATCACTGAAGAAATCCAAGAGGAAATCAAAAATACTTAGAAACAAATGACAATGAGAACACAACAACCCAAAACGTGTGAGATGCAGCAAATGCAGTTCAAAGAGGGAAGTTTATAGCAATAAAATCCTACCTCATGAAACAAGAAAAATCTCAAAAAAACAACCTACCCTTACACCTAAAGTAATTAGAGAAAGAAGAAGAAGAAGAACAAAAACTCCTAAAGATAGCAGAAGGACAGAAATCATGAAGATCAGATCAGAAATAACTGAAGAAATGAAGGAAACAATAGCAAAGATCAATAAAACTAAAAGCAGGTTCTTTGAGAATATAAACAAAATTGATAAACCATTAGCCAGACTCATCAAGAAGAAAAGGGAGAAGACTCAAGTCAATAGAATTATAAAAGAAAAAGAAGTAACAACAGACACCACAGAAATACAAAGGATCATGAGAGACTACTACAAGCAACTCTATGCCAATAAAATGGGCAAACTGGAAGAAATGGGCAAATTCTTAGAAAAGTACAACCTTCCGAGACTGAACCAGGAAGAAATAGAAAATATGAACAGACCAATGACCAGCAATGAAATTGAAACTGTGATTAAAAATCTTCCAACAAACAAAAGCCCAGAGCCAGATGGCATCAGAGGCGAATTGTATCAAACATTTACAGAAGAAGTAAGACCCATCATTTTCAAACTCTTCCAAAATACACAAAGAGAGGAACACTCTGAAACTCATTCTATAAGGCCAGAATTAGCCTAATGCCAAAACCAGACAAAGATGCCCCCAAAAAAGAAAATTATAGGACAGTATCACTGATGAACATAGATGCAAAAATCCTCAACAAAATACTAGCAAACAGAATCCAACAGCACATTAAAAGGATCATACACCAAGATCAAGTGGGATATATCCCAGGAGTGCAAGGATTCTTTAATATATGCAAATAAATCAATGTGATACACCATATTAAACAACTGAAGGATTAAAAACCACATGATCATCAAAATAGATGCAGAAAAATCTTTTGACAAAATTCAACACCCATTTATGATAAAAACTCTCCAGAAAGTTGGCATAGAGAGAACCTACCTCAACATAATATTGGCCACATATGACGAACTTACAACCAACATCATTCTCAATGGTGAAAAACTGAAAGCATTTCCTCTAAGATCAAGCACAAGACAAGGGTTCCCACTCTCACCATTATTATTCAACATAGTTTTGGAAGTTTTTGCCATGGCAATCAGAGAAGAAAAAGAAATAACTGGAATCCAAATTTGAAAAGAAGAAGTAAAACTGTCACTGTTTGAAGATGACATGATACTATACATAGAAAATTCTAAAGATGCCACCGGAAAACTACTAGAGCTAGTCAAAGAATTTGGTAAACTAGTAGGATACAAAATTAATGCACAGAAATCTCTAGCATTCCTATACACTAAGGATGAAAACTCTGAAAGAGAAATTAAGGAAACACTCCCATTTACAATTACAACAAAAGGAATAAAATACCTAGGAATAAACCTACCTAAGGAGGCAAAAGGCCTGTATGCAGAAAACTATAACACACTGGTGAAAGAAATGAAAGATGATACAAACAGATGGAGAGCTATACAGTGTTCTCGGATTGTAAGAATCAATATTGTGAGAATGACTATACTACCCAAAGCAATCTACAGATTCAGTGCAATCTCTATCAAATTACCAATGGTATTTTTCACAGAACTTGAAAAAAAATTTATAACTTTGTACAGAAATACAAAGGACCCCGAATAACCAAAGCAATCTTGAGAAAGAAAAACAGAGCTGGAGGAATTAGGCTCTCTGACTACAGACTATACTACAAAGCTGGAGTAATTAAGACAGTATGGTACTGGCACAAAAACAGAAATATAGATCAATGGAGCATGATAGAAAGCCCAGAGAGAAACCCAAGCACATATGGCCGCCTTATCTTTGACAAAGAGGCAAGAATATACAATGGAAAAAAGACAACCTCTTCAATAACTGGTGCTGGTAAAACTGGACAGCTACATGTAAAAGGATGAAATTATAACACTTCCTGTCACCATACACAAAAATAAACTCAAAATGGATTAAAGACCTAAAGATAAGGCGGGACACTATAAAACTCTTAGAGGAAAACATAGGCAGAACACTCTAGAACATAAATCACAGCAAGAACCTTTTTGACCCACCTCCTAGAGTAATGGAAATAAAAACAAAAATAAACAAATGGGACCTAATGAAACTTAAAAGCTTTTGCACAGCAAAAGAAATCATAAACAAGACAAAAAGACACTCTCAGAATGGAAGAAAATATTTACAAATGGAGCAATTGACAAAGGATTAATCTCCAAAATATTCAAGCAGCTCCTGCAGCTCAATATCAAAAAAAAAAAAAAAAAAAACCCAATCCAAAATTGGGTGGAAGACCTAAATAGACATTTCTCCAAAGAAGACACACAGATTGCCAACAAACAGATGAAAAGATGCTGAGCATCACTAATCTTTAGAGAAATGCAAATCAAGACCACAATGAGGTATCACCTCACACCAGTCAGAATGGCTGTCATCAAAAAATCTAGGAACAATAAATGCTGGAGAGGGTGTGGAGGAAAGAGAACCCTCCTGTACTGTTGATGAGAATGTAAAATCATACAGCCACTATGGAGAAGAGTATGGAGGTTCTGTAAAAAACTAAAAATAGAACTACCATATGACCCAGCAATCCCACTACTGGGCATATACCCTGAGAATACCATAATTCAAAAAGATATATATACCCCAATGTTCACTGAAGCACTATTTACAATAGCCAGGATATGGAAGCAACATAAATATCCAATGACAGATGAATGGATAAAGAAGATGTGGCACATATACACAATGGAATATTACTGAGCCATAAAAAGGAACGAAATTCAGCTATTTGTACTGAGGTGAATGGACCTAGAGTCTGTCATAGAGTGAAGTAAGTCAGAAAGAGAAAAACAAATACCATATGCTAATGTGTATATATGGAATCTAAAAAAATGGTACTGATGAACCTGGTGGCAAGGAAAGAAAAAATATGCAGATGTAGATGACAGACTTGAGGACACAGTGGGGGACAGGGAAGCTGGGACGAATTGAGAGAGTAGTAATGACAAATATACACTACCAAATGTAAAATAGATAGCTAGTGAGAAGCTGCTGCATAGCAGAGGCAGATCAGCTCAATGTTTTGTGACGACCTAGAGGGGTGGGATAGGGAGTGTTGGAGGGAGACTCAAGAGGTAGGGGATATGGGGATATATGTATACATATAGCTGATTCACTTTGTTGTGGAGCAGAAACTAACACAACCTTGTAAAACGATTATACTCCAATAAAGATATTTTTAAAAAAAGAAGTAGAAGTTCCACAAAGAAATAGAAACAATAAAAATCTCAAAAAAAAAATCCTAGAGCTAAAGAATACAATGACTGAAATGAAGAATTCAATAGAAAGCTTCAGTAACAGCTTCAGCCAATCTGAAAAAGGAACCAGGAAATTAGAAGATAGGTATTTGAAACTATTTGGTTAGAGAAGCCAAAAAGAAAAGGAAAAGGAAGGAAGGAAGGAAGGAAGGAAGGAAGGAAGGAAGGAAGGAAGGAAGGAAGAAAGAAAGAAAGAAAGAAAGAAAGAAAGAAAGAAAGAAAGAAAGAAAGAAAGAAAGAAAGAAAGAAAGAAAGAAAAAGAAAGAAGGAAACAAAGTGTGAAGAAAGACTATAAGACTTATAGGACATCAGCAGAAACAATATATGAATTATGGGAATGCCAGTAAGAAAAGAGAAGAAAAAAGGACAAAAAGTATATTTAAAGCAATAATGGCTGAAAACTTCACAAACATGAGAATAGAGATGGACATCATGATTCACGAGCACAGAATGCCCCAAATAAGCTGAACTGGAAAAAGGCTACACTGAGACACATTATAATTAAATTGTTAAAAGTTTTTAAAAAAAGGTATAATTTTGAAAGCAAGACAAAAGCAACTCATCACATACAAGGGAATCCCTATAACACTATTGGCAGATTCCTCAAAAGAAATCTTGTGGGGCAGTAGAGAGTGAAATGATATATTTAAAATATTGGAAAAACCCTGTCAACCAAGAATATTACACCCAGCAAAGCTCTCCTTCATAAATGAAGGAGAGATAAAGACATTTGCAAGCAATTAAAACTAAGGGAGTTTATCACTGCTAGATCTGCATTACGAAAAATGCTAAATGGCATTTTTCAAGCAGAAATAAATTTATGCTAATTAACATCATAAAATCATATGTGTAAAATTCAATGGTAATGTTAAACATATAGACAGATTCTCCTACGTTGTAATGGTGGTGTGTAATTCACTTACAATTCTAGCTGAAAGTTAAAAAAAATCATTGAAAATAACCATATGTATAATAATTTGTTATTGGACACACAACATAAATATATGTAAATTGCAACATCAATAACATAAAATGTGAGAGGTTAATAGATTTATGTATGCTATTAAAGTTAAGTTGTAATTGAGATTAAGATAGGCTGTCATAAATATAAGATACCTTATGTAATCTTCATGGTAATCACAAAGGAAAAACCTGTAGCAGATAACACAAAAGATCATGACAAAGGAATGAAACCATACCATGACAAGAATTCATCAAATCAAAGTAGAAGACAGCAAGATAAGAAGCAAGAAACAAATGATCTACAAAACAGAAAGCAACTGACAAAACGATAATATTAAGTTCTTACCTATCAATATTTACTTTAAATGTGAATGGATTAAATTCTCCAATCAAAAGACAAAGAATGGCTTACAAAACAAGATCCAAGATTGCTTTGGCTATTCGGGGTCTTTTGTGTTTCCACACAAATTGTGAAATTTTTTGTTCTAGTTCTGTGAAAAATGCCAATGGTAGTTTGATAGGGATTGCATTGAAGATGTAGATTGCTTTGAGTAGTAGAGTCATTTTCACAATGTTGAATCTTCCGATCCAAGAACATGGTATATCTCTCCATCTCTTTGTATCATCTTTAATTGCTTTCATCAGTGTCTTATAATTTTCTGATACAGGTCTTTTGTCTCCTTAGGTAGGTTTATTCCTAGATATTTTATTCTTATTGTTGCAAAGGTAAATGGGATTGTTTTCTTAATTTCACTTTCAGATTTTTCATCATTAGTGTATAGGAATGCCAGAGATTTCTGTGCATTAATTTTGTATCCTGCTACTTTACCAAATTCATTGATTAGCTCTAGTAGTTTTCTGGCAGTATCTTTAGGATTCTCTATGTAGAGTATCATGTCATCTGCAAACAGTGACAGCTTTACTTCTTCTTTTCCGATTTGGATTCCTTTTATTTCTTTTTCTTTGATTGCTGTGGCTAAAACGTCCAAAACTATGTTGAATAATAGTGGTGAGAGTGGGCAACCTTGTCTTGTTCCTGATCTTAGTGGAAATGGTTTCAGTTTTTCACCATTGAGGATGATGTTGGCTGTGTGTTTGTCATATAGGGCCTTTATTATGTTGAGGAAAATTCCCTCTATGCCTACTTTCTGCAGGGTTTTTATCATAAATGGGTGTTGAATTTTGTCAAAAGCTTTCTCTGCATCGATTGAGATGATCATATGGTTTTTCTCCTTCAATGTGTTAATATGGTGTATCATGTTGATTGATTTGCATATATTGAAGAATCCTTGCATTCCTGGAATAAACCCCACTTGATCATGGTGTATGATCCTTTTAATGTGCTGTTGGATTCTATTTGCTAGTATTTTGTTGAGGATTTTTGCATCGATGCTCATCAGTGATATTTGCCTCTAGTTCTCTTTTTTTGTGACATCTTTGTCTGGTTTTGGTATCAGGGTGATGGTGGCCTCGTAGAATGAGTTTGGGAGTGTTCCTCCCTCTGCTATATTTTGGAGGAGTTTGAGAAGGATAGGTATTAGCTCTTCTCTAAATGTTTGATAGATTTCGCCTGTGAAGCCATCTGGTCCTTGGCTTTTGTTTGTTGGAATATTTTTAATCACAGTTTCAATTTCAGTGCTTGTGATTGGTCTGTTCATATTTTCTATTTCTTCCTGGTTCAGTCTCGGAAGGTTGTCCATTTCTAAGAATTTGTCCATTTCTTCCAGGTTGTCCATTTATTGGCATAGTGTTGCTTGTAGTAATCTCTCATGATCCTTTTTATTTCTGCAGTGTCAGTTGTTACTTCTCCTTTTTCATTTCTAATTCTATGTATTTGGGTCTTCTCTCTTTTTTTCTTCATAAGTCTGGCTAATGGTTTATCAATTTTTTTTATCTTCTCAAAGAACCACGTTTTAGTTTTATTGATCTTGGTATCATTTCCTTCATTTCTTTTTCATTTATTTCTGATCTGATATTTATGATTTCTTTGCTTCTGCTAACTTTGGGGGTTTTGTTCTTCTGTCTCTAATTGCTTTAGGTGTAAGGTTAGGTTGTTTATTTGAGATGATTCTTGTTTCTTAAGGTAGGATTGTATTGCTATCAACTTCCCTCTTAGAACTGCTTTTTCTGCATCCCATAGGTTTTCAGTCTTCGTATTTTCATTGTCATTTGTTTCAAGGTATTTTTTGACTTCCTTTTGATTTCTTAAGAGATCTCTTGATTATTAAGTAGTGTGTTGTTTAGCCTCCATGTGTTTGTATTTCTTATAGATTTTTTCCTGTAATTGATATCTAGTCTCATAGCGTTGTGGACAGAAAACATACTTGATATGATTTCAATTTTCTTAAACTTACCAAGGCTTGATTTGTGACCCAAGATATGATCTATCTTGGAGAATGTTCCATGAGCACTTGAGAAGAATGTGTATTCTGTTGTTTTTGGATGGAATGTCCTATAAATATCAATTAAGTCCACCTTGTTTAATGTATCATTTAAAGCTTGTGTTGCCTTATTTATTTTCATTTTGGATGATCTGTCCATTGGTGAAAGTGGGGTGTTAAAATTCCCTCCTATGATTGTGTTACTGTTGATTTCCCCTTTTATGGCTGTTAGTATTTGCCTTATGTATTGAGGTGCTCCTATGTTGGGTGCATAAATATTTACAATTGTTATATCTTCCTGGATTGATCCCTTGATCATTACGTAGTGTCCTTCTTTGCCTCTTGTAATAGTCTTTGTTTTAAAGTCTATTTTGCCTGATATGAGAACTGCTACTCCAGCTTTCTTTCGATTTCTATTCGCATGAAATATCTTTTTCCATCCCCTCACTTTCAGTCTGTATGTGTCCCTAGGTCTCAAGTGGGTCTCCTGTAGACATCATATATACGGGTATTGTTTATGTATCGATTCAGCCAATCTGTGTCTCTCAGCTGGAGCATTTAATCCATTTACATTTAAGGTAATTATCAATATGTATGTTCCTATTACCATTTTCTTAATTGTTTTGGGTTTATTATTGTAAGTCTTTTCCTTCTCTTGTGTTTCCTGACTAGAGAAATTCCTTTAGCATTTGTTGTAAAGCTGGTTTGGTGGTGCTGAATTCTCTTAGCTTTTGCTTGTCTGTAAGGTTTTTAATTTCTCCGTCAAATCTGAATTAGATCCTTGCTGGGTAGAATAATCTTTGTTGTAGGTTTTTCTCCTTCATCACTTTAAATATTCTCGCTTGCAGAGTTTCTGCTGAAAGATCAGCTGTTAACCTTATGGGGATTCCTTATGTGTTATTTGTTGTTTTTCCCTTGGTGCTTTTAATATTTGTTTTTTGTATTTAATTTTTGATAGTTTGATTAATATGTGTCTTGGCATATTTCTACTTGGATTTGTCCTGTATGGGACTCTCTGTGCTTCCCAGACTTGATTAACTATTTCCTTTCCCATATTAGGGAAGTTTTCAACTATAATCTCTTCAAATATTCTCTCATCCCCTTTCTTTTTCTCTTCTTCTTCTGGGACCCCTATAATTCGAATGTTGGTGCATTTAACTGTTGTCCCAGAGGTCTGTGAGACTGTCCTCAATTCTTTTCATTCTTTTTTTTTTATTATGCTCTGCACTAGTTATTTCCACTATTTTATCTTCCAAGTCACTTATGCGTTCTTTTGCCTCAGTTATTCTGCTATTGATCACTTCTAGAGAATTTTTAATTTCGTTTAATGTGTTGTTCGTCTCTGTATGTTTGCTCTTTAGTTCTTCTAGGTCCTTGTTAAACGTTTCTTGTATTTTCTCAATTCTATTTCCAAGATTTTGGATCATCATTACTGTCATTATTCTGAATTCTTTTTCAGATAGACTGCCTATTTCCTCTTCATTTGTTAGGTCTGGTGGGTTTTTGCCTTGCTGCTTCATCTGCTGTGTGTTTCTCTATCTTCCCATTTTGCTTAACATACTGTGTTTGGGTTCTCCTTTTCGCAGGCTGCAGGTTTGTAGTTTCCATTGTTTTTGCTGTCTGTCCCCAGTGGCTAAGTTTCATTCAGTGGGTTGTGTAGGCTTCCTGGTGGAGGGGACTAGTGCCTGTGTTCTGGTGGATGAGGCTGGATCTTGTTTTTCTGGTTGGTAGGTCCACCTCTGGTGGCGTGTTTTGGGGTGTCTGGGGCCTTATTATGATTTTAGGCAGCCTCTGTGTTAATGGATGGCGTTGTGTTCCACTCTTCTTGGTTGTTTGGAATAGGTGTCCAGCACTGTAGCCTGCTTGTCATTGAGTGGAGCTGGGTCTTGGTGTTGAGATGGAGATCTCTGGGAGATTTCCACCATTTGATATTACGTGGAGCTGGGTGGTCTCTTGTGGACCAGTGTCCTGAACTTGGCTCTCCCACCTCAGTGGTACAGCCCTGACACCTGGTTGGAGAACCAAGAGCCTGTCCTCCACATGGCTCAGAATAAAAGGACAAAAAAGAAAAATAAAGAAAGAAGAAGATAAAATAAAGTAAAATAAAATAAAATAAATGTATTAAAATTTAAAAAATAATTATTAAGAAAAAACAATTTTTAAGTAATAAAAAAAATAAATGGACAGACAGAACCCTAGGACAAATGGTAAAAGCAAAGCTATACCGACAAAATGACACACAGAAGCATACACATACACACTCACAAAAAGAGAAAAAGGGAAAAAAATACATATATCGTGGCTCCCAAAGTCCACCTCTTCAATTTGGGATGATTCGTTGCCTATTCAGGTATTCCACAGATGCAGGGTACATCAAGTTGATTGTGGAGGTTTAATCCGCTGCTCCTGAGGCTGCTCGGAGAACTTTCCCCTTTCTCTTCTTTGTTTGCACAGCTCCTGGGGTTCAGCTTTGGATTTGGCCCCACCTCTGTGTGTCGGTCGCCTGAGGGCATCTGTTCTTCACTCAGACAGGATGGGGTTAAAGGAGCAGCTGATTCGGGGGCTCTGGCTCACTCAGGCCAGGGTGAGGGAGGGGTATGGAGTCCGGAGTGAGCCTGCAGCAGCAGAGGTAGGCATGATGTTGCACCAGCCTGAAGTGCGCCATGCATTCTCCCAGGGAAGTTGTCCCTGGATCATGGTACCATGGCAGTGGCGGGCTGCACAGGGTCCTGGGCGGAATAGTGTGGATAGTGACCTGTGCTTGCATACAGGCTTCTTGGTGGATGCAGCAGCACCCTTAGCATCTCATACCTGTCTCTGTGGTCCGCGCTGATGGCCGCAGCTCACACCCATCTCTGGATCTCCTTTAAGCAGCTCTCTTAATCTCTCCTCGTGCACCAGGAAACAAAGAGGCAAGAAAAAGTCTCTTGTCTCTTCAGCAGCTCCAGACTTTTTCCCAGACTCCCTCCCGGCTAGCTGTGGTGCACTAGCCCCCTTCAGGCTGTGTTCACGCAGCCAACCACAGTCCTCTCCCTGGTATCCGACCGAAGCCTGAGCCTCAGCTCCTAGCCCCCACCCGCCCCGGTGGGTGAGCAGACAAGCCTCTCAGGCTGGTGAGTTCTGGTCAGCACCGATCCTCTGTGCGGGAATCTCTCCAGTTTGCCCTCTGCACCCCTGTTGCTGCGCTCTCCTCTGTGGCTCTGAAGCTTCCCCCCTCTGCCACCCGCAGTTTCCACCTACGAAGGGCCTTCCTAGTGTGTGGAAACATTTCCTCCTTCACAGCTTCCTCCCACTGGTGCAGGTCCCATCCCTATTCTTTTCTCTCTGTTTTTCCTTTTTTCTTTTGCCCTACCCAGGTACGTGGGGGAGTTTCTTGACTTTTGGGAGGTCTGAGTTCTTATGCCAGCGTTCAGTAGGTGTTCTGTAGGAGTTGTTCCACATGTAGATGTATTTCTGATGTATTTGTGGGGAGGAAGGTGATCTCCGAGTCTTACTTTTCCGCCATCTTGAAGCTCCTCCTGGGGATTTTTAATACACTTCTCTCAACTGGTATAGATCATCAAGATACAAAATCAATAAGGAATGGATTTGAACAACACTTATAGACAAAAATGGTCCTTAAAGACATATACAGAACATTCCGTCCACTACCAAAAGAATACACATTCTTTTCAAGTACACATGGAACATTTTGTAGAATCATAGGTTAGGTCAAAAAACAGATGCTAGCAGATTTAAGAAGACTGAAATCATACCAAGTATTTTTTTCTGACCACAATGGTATAAAACAAGAAAGTAATAACAGTAGGAAAGCTGGAAAATTCACAAACACATGGAAATTAACACACTGCTGAACAACCAATGGATCAAAGAAAAAATCAAGAGTGAAATTTAAAAAATATTGAGACAAACAAAAATGGAAACACTAAATATCAAAATGTATGGGATGCAGCTAGAGCCATTCTATAAGGAAAGGTTGTAGTTATAAACACATACATCAATGAAAAAAATCTCAAATAACCTGACTTTACAATTCAAGAAAATAGAAAAGTAAGAACAAACTAAGCCCAAAATTAGAAGAGACAAAGAAATAAAAATTAGAGCAGAAATAAATGAAATAGGAAACCAATAGGAAAAACTAACAAAAGTAAGAGTCAGTTCTTTTAATAGATAAACAAAATTGTCAAGCCCTTCACCAAACTAACCAAGAGAGAATCCAAATAAATAAAATTATAAATGAAAGAAGAGACATTACAACTTATATCTCAGAAATACAAATGATCATGAGCAACTATTATGAACAATTTTATGTCAGCATAACTGGATAATGTAGAAAATGGATAAATTCCTAGAACTCATACAATTTACCAAGACGGAATGATGAAAAAATAGAGAATATAAATAGACCATTAACAAGTAAGGAGACTGAATTAGTAATCAAATCCTTCCAACAAAGAAAAGCACAGGAGCAGATAGTTTCACTGGTGAATTCCAACAAACGTTTAAAGAAGCATTAATCTATTAAGGACCTACTGTATTGCACAGGGAACTCTTACTCAATACTCTGTAATGGCCTAGATGGGAAAGGAATCTAAAAAATAGTGGATATATGTGTATGTATAACTGATTCACTTTGCTGTACACTTGAAAAAAACACAACATTGTAAATCAACTACACTCCAATAAAAATTTTAAAAAATAACAAAAGCATTAATGCCAAATCTTCTCAAACTCTTCCCAAAAAATTGAAGAGAAGGGAACACTTCCAATCTCAATTTACAAGGCCAGTATTATCCTGATACAAAAGCCAGAGAAGAACACTACAGGCCAATATCCCTGATGAATATAGACGTAAAAAATCTCAGAAAATACTCGCAAACTGAATTCACCAGCACACTGAAAGAATAATACACCATGATCAAGTGGGTTCATCCCTAGGATGCAAAGATGGCTCAACATATGCAAAATCAATAAATGTGGTACATCACATTGCCACAATGAAAGACAAATATAATATAATCATCTTAATAGATGCAAGGATATATAAACACAAAGGATGCCTAGCACCAAGCAATGTGATAGACCCAGGGCAGGTAACAACCACCCTGGCATCTAGGAACAAATATTTTGTTCAACATCCATTCATGATAAAAACTCTCAACAAATTGGCTGTAGAAAGAATGAACCTCAATATAATAAAGGCCATATAAAACAAACCTACAATTAACATCATACTCAATGTTAAAAGCTTGAAAGCTTTTCCTCTATGATCAGAAACAAGACAATGGTGCCTAATCTCACCACTCCTATTTAACATTTTACTAGAAGTCCTAGCCAGAGAAATCAGGCAAGAAAAAGAAATAAACTGAATGTGAAAGAAAAAACTAAAATCAGTAGTATTTCAATACATTAAAAACAAATTATCTGAAAATGAAATAAATAAGTCTCAAATGTAGAATTAAAAAAGAAGGAAATACTTAGAAATAAATCTAACCACGTGAAAGAGCTATACACTGAAAACAGTAAGACACTGATGGAAGAAATGGAGACACAAACAGAGAAAAGATATTCTGTATTCATGGACTGGGAGAAATAATATTGTTAAAATGTCCATACTACCTAAAGCCATTTACAGATTAAATGCAAACCCTATCAAAATTCCAATGGCAATTTTTACATAAATAGAAAAAAAATCCTAAAATCCATTGTCAAGCACAAAAGATTTTGAATAGACACAGAATTCCTGAGAAAGAAGAACCAAGCTGGAGGCATCACACCTCTTAATTTCAAACTATATTATAAAGCTATAGTAATCACGACAGCACAGTACAAGCATAAAAACAGACACATACACCAGCGGAACAAAATTGAGAGCTGATAAATAACCCAATCATATATGACCATCTAATATTTGACAAGGAGCCAAGAATGCTCACTGGAGAAAAATAATCTCTTCAATAAATGGTGCTGAGAAAATTAGATATTCACATGCAAGTGAAGGAAATTAGACCTCTATCTTACACCACTCAAAAAATTAACTCCAAATGGATTAAAGACCTAAATTTAAGACCTGAAACCATAAAACTCTTAGAAGACAACATAGAGGAAAAAGTTTCTGGACATTGGTCTTGTCAGTGATAATTTGGATATGACACATAAAAGCAAAAGAAACAAAATCAAAATCAAAGGTAAACAATGGGAACTACATCAAACTAAAAACCTTCTGCAAGAGTAACAATCAAAAACATAAAAGACAAAAGTAACAATCACAAACATAAAAAGGCAGACAACTGAATGGGAGAAAATATTTGCAAAATACATGTATAAGTGGTTAATATTCAAAATATATATGGAACCCATACAACTCAATAGCAAAAATAATAATCCAATTAAAATGGGCAAAGGAACTGAATAAACATTTTTCCAAAGAATATATTTAAACAGACAACTTTAAATATATATGAAAAGGTGCTCAACATCAGTAATTATCAGAGAAATGCAAACAAAACCACAGTGATGACTTGGGGCATGTTCAGGGTGACATTTATACAATGGAATATTATTCAGCCATAAGAAAGAATGAAATAATGCCATTTGAGGCAACATTGATGGACCCAGAGATTATCATGCTAAGTGAAGTGAGCAAGACAAAGACAAATATCATGTGATATCGCTTATATATGGAATCAAGAAAAGTGACACAAATGAACTTATTTACAAAACAGAAACAGACCCACAGACATAGAAAACAAACTTGTGGTTACCAAAGGGGAAGCGGGGGGAGGGATAAATTTGGAGTTTGGGATTAACATATACACACTACTATATATAAAATAGATAACCAACAAAGACCAACTGTATAGCACAGGAAATTATACTCAATATTTTGTAATAACCTACAAGTGAAAAGAATCTGAAAAAAATAGATACACACCTATGCTTAACTGGATCACTTTGCTGTACACCTGAAACTAACACAACATTGTAAATTAACTATAGTTCAATAAAAATTAAGTAATTTTAAAAAAAACACAGTGAGATATCACCTTAAACCTGTTACAATGGCTACTATAAAAAAGACAATAGACAACAAGTGCTAGTGAGGATGTGGAAAAAAGGGAACCTTAGTACACTGTTGGTGGGAATGTAAATTTGTATAGCCACTATGGAAAACAGCATTCCTCAAAAATAAAAAAAAGGTTCCTCAAAAAATTAAAAGTACAAATACCATCTGATCCAGAAATTCCACTCCTGTGTATATATGCAAAGAAATCAAAAACACTAACTCAAAAATATATATGCACCCCAAAGTTCACAGTGGCATTATTTACAACAGCCAAGATATGGAAGCAACCTAAGTGCCCATCAACTGATGAATGGATAAAGAAGCTGTGATATATACTCGATGGTATTATGCTTCATAAAGTAAATCAGACAGAGAAAGATAAGTACTGTATGTTTTCATTTATATGTTGAACCTAAATATTAAAATGGACCAGGCACTGGTGGGGGCCCACAGACACCTAAGGGGACGGGAGGAACAACCAGGTAGGATGTTGGAGGAGGGAGGCGGGAGGAGAAGTGGAGGCGAGATGGGACCAGTGTCCCTGAGGGGGGGCTGGGGGAGGGGAGGGGTTACCATATTCAAGATGGGCCCACCCAAAGTGAGGGGACTAGCTGGGAGAGGAAGAGACCCTCAGGGTATGGGGGATTAGAAGAGAACATGGCCAGAGTTTCCCCCACCCACTTGGGCCCCCAAGAGCCTGCTGAGGTCCCAGGACTGATCTTCCACACTCTGAGAACCACTCTGGCTGCACTGACCCTAATCCTGCCCCCAACCCCCACCCACGGCCTTATCACTGCACCCCACACTCTGAGGCCCCCTCTGGCCCTGGAGCCATTTCTGGACTGAGGGTCTTCAGCCTAGGCCCAGCCCCTGCCTAAACCCTGCACTTGCCTAAGCACCATCCTGCCTAAGCTCTGCCCCAAAAGCCAAGGCCTTTTCTGGCCCTGTTTAAAAAAAACTTTTAGGCTATGGTTCTGTGTTCCTTGTTGTTTCATTTATATTTTTTCCAATAAATTTTTTATTTTTCTTATTTTATTTTATTTTTTATTCTTTGTTACTGTTGTGCTCCTTCTGGTTTGTTCCTCCCTCCCCTTTTTTTTTGTTTGTGGTTCTGTTTTACCTTGTTGTTGTTTCACTTATATTTTTATTCTTTCTAATATATTTTTTATTTTTCTAACTTTATTTTTTATTCTTTGTTATTGCACTGCTCCTTTTTATTTTTTTGCCACTTTACATGGCTTACAGGACCTTGGTCCCAGGCTGGGGGTCAGGCCTGAGCTCCTGTGGTGGGAGCGCTGAGTTCAAACCACTGGACTAAGAGAGAACCTCAGACCACAGGAAATATTGAGTGAGGTCTCCTGGAGCTCCTCATCTCAGCACCAAGACCCAGATCTACGCAACTGCCCACAAACTACAGTTCTGCACACCTCAAGCCAAACAACCAGTAAGACAGGAACACAGTCCCACCCATTAAAAAAATGAGATGACAAAAAATATGTTACAGGCAAAGAAGCAAGGTAAATACCTACAAGATCAAATAAATGAAAAGGAAATAGGCAACCTACCTGAAAAATAATTCAGAGTAATGATAGCAAAGATGACCCAAAATCCCGGAAATAGAATGGAGGCACGGATAAAGAAAATACAACAAAAGTTTAACAAAGAACTAGAAGAACTAAAGAACAAACAGAAAGTGATGAATAACACAATAACTGAAATGAGAAATACACTAGAAGGAATCAACAGCTGAATAACTGAGGCAGAAGAACGAATAAGTGAGCTGGAAGATAGAATGGTGGAAATAACTGCCATGGAGCAGAATAAAGAAAAGAGAATGAAAAGAATTGAGGACAGTTTCAGAGACTTCTTGAACAACATTAAAAGCACCAATATTCGAATTATAGGGGTCCCAGAAGAAGAAGAGAAAGAGAAAGTGTCTGAGAAAATATTCAAAGAAATTATAGTCAAAAATTCCCTAACATGGGAAAGAAAATACTTAACCAACTCCAAGAAGTGCAAAGAGTCCCAGGCAGGATAAACCCAAGGAGAAAAATGCTGAGACACATAATAATCAAACTAACAAAAATTAAATACAAATAAAAAATATTAAAAGCAGCAAGGGAAAAATCAATAAATAACATACAAGGGAATCCCATAAGGTTATCAACTGCTTTTCCAGCAGAAACTCTGCAGGCCAGAAGGGAGTGGCAGGATATATTTAAAGTGATGAAAGGGAAAAACCTACAACCAAGATTACTCTACCCAGAAAGGATCACATTCAGATTCGAAGTAGAAAACAAAAGCTTTACAGACAAGCAAAAGATAAGAAAATTCAGCACCACCAAACCAGCTTTACAACAAATGCTAAAGGAACTTCTCTAGCTGGGAAACACAAGAGAAGGAAAAGACCCACAAAAACAAACCTGAAACACTTAAGAAAATGGTAATAGGAATATACATATTGATAATTACCTCAAATGAAAATGGAATAAATGCTCCAACCAAAAGACATAGACTGGCTGAATTAATATAAATACAAGACCTGTATATATGCTGTCTATGAGAGACCCACTTCAGACCTACAGACACATACAGACTGAAAGTGAGGAAATGGAAAAAGATATTCCATGCAAATGGAAAATACAAGAAAGCTGGAGTAGCAATACTATTATCAGATAAAATAGACTTTAAAATAAAGACTGTTACAAGAGATAAGGAAGGAAACTAAAACATGATGTAGGGATCAATCCAAGAAAAAAATATAACAATTATAAATATTTAAGCACCTAGCAGAGGAGCACCTCAATACATAAGGCAAATGCTAACAGCCATAAAAGGGAAAATTGACAGTAACACAATAATAGTGTGGAACTTTAACATCCCACTTACACCAATCGACAGATCATCCAGAAAGAAAATTAATGAGGAAACACAATCATTAAATAACACAATAGACCAAATAGATTTAATTGGTACTTATAGGACATTCCTCCCGAAAGCAAGAGAATACACTTTCTTCTCAAGCACACATGGAACATTCTCTAGGACAGACCACATCTTAAGTCACAAATCAATCATCAGAAAATTTAAGAAAACTTAAAGTGTATCAAGAATCATTTCCGACCAAAACACCATGAGATTAGAAATCAATTACAGGAAAAAAACTGTAAAAAAACCCACAAACACAAGGAGGCTAAACAGTGTGCTGCTAAATAACCAAGAGATCACTGAAGAAATCAAAGAGGAAATAAAAAATATCTAGAAACAAATGACAATGAAAACATGATGACCTAAAACCTATGGAACACAGAAAAAGCAGTTCTAAGAGGTAAGTTTACAGCAATAAAATCTCACCTCAAGAAACAAGAAAAATCTCAAATAAACAATCTAACCTTACAACTAAAGCAACTAGAGAAAGAACTAAGAAAACCTAGTTAGAAGAAAAGAAATCATAAAGATCACAGCAGACATAAATGAAATAGAAATGAAGAAAAAATAGCAAAGATCAGTAAAACTAAAAGCTGGTTCTTGGAAAAGATAAACAAAATTGATAAACCTTTAGCCAGACTCATCAAGAAAAAGAGGGAGAGGACTCAAATCTGCAAAATTAGAAATGAAAAAGGAGAAATTACAACTGACAACATAGAAATACAAGTGATCATAAGAGACTACTACAAGCAACTATATGCTAATAAAACAGACAACCTTGAAGAAATGGACAAATTCTTGGAAAGGCACAACTTTCCGAGACTGAATCAGGAAGAATTAGAAAATATAAACAGAACTATCACAAGTAATGAAATTTAAACTATAATTTAAAAACTTCGAACAAACAAAAGTCCAGGACCAGATGGCTTTACAGACAAACTCTATCAAACATTTAGAGAAGAGCTAACACCTATCTTACTCAAACAGTTCCAAAAAATTGCAGATGGAGGAAGATTCCCAAATTTGTTCTATGAGTCCACCATCACCCTGATACTGAAACGAGACAAAGATATCACAAAAAAAGAAAATTACAGTCCAAAACAACTAATGAACATAGATTCAAAAATCCTCAACAAAATACTAGCAAACAGAATCCATCAACACGTTAAAAAGACCATACATCATGATCAAGTGGGATTTACCCCAGGAATGCAATGATTCTTCAACATATGCAAATCAACCAATGTGGTACACCATATTAACAAATTAAAGAATAAAACCCATATGATCAGCTCAATAGATGGAGAAAAAGCTTTTGACAAAATTCAACACCAATTTATGATAAAAACTCCCCAGAAAGTGGGCACAGAGGGAACCTATCTCAACAAAATAAAGGCCATATAAGACAAACCTACAGCAAACATCATTCTCAGTGGTGAAAAAGTGAAAGCATATCCTCTAAGATCAGGAAAAAGACAAGGATCTCCACTCTTGCCACTCTAATTCAACATAGTTTTGAAAGTCCTAGCCATGGGAATCAGAAGAGAAAAATAAAAGGAATCCAATTTGGAAAAGAAGAAGTAAAACTGTCACTGTTTGCAGATGACATGATACTATACATAGAAAATGCTAAAGATGCCAACAGAAAACTACAAGAACTAATCAATGAATTTGATAAAGTAGAAGGATACAAAATTAATGCACAGAAATCTCTTGCATTCTATACACTAAGAACAAAAGACCAGAAAGTGAAATTAAGGAAACACTCCATTTACCACTGCAACAAAAAGAATAAAATACATAGGAATAAAGCAACCTAAGGAGGCAAAAGACCTGTACACAGAAAACTATAAAACACTGATGAAAAAATCAAAGATGACATAAAAAGATAGATATACCATGCCCTTGGATTGGAAGATTCGATATTGTGAAAATGCCTATACTACTCAAAGCAATCTATAGATTCTATGCAATCCCTATCAAATAACCAATGCCATTTTTCACAAAATTAGAACAAAAAAATTTACAATTTATATGGAAACACAAAAGACGCCAAAGAGCCAAAGCAATTTTGAAAAAGAAAAATGGACCTAACAAAATAAGGCTCCCTGACTTCAGACCATACTACAAAGCTATAGTAATCAAGACAGTATGGTACTATAATAAAAACAGAAATATAGATCGATGGTACAGGACAGAAAGCCAGAGATAAACCCACACACGTATGGCCAGCTAATCTATGACAAAGGAGGCAAGAACATACAATGGAGAAAAGACAACTTCTTCAATAAGTGGTGCTATCAAAACTGGACAGCAACATGCAGAAGAATGAAATTAGAACAAACACTAAAACCATACACAAAGATAAAATCATAATGGATTAAAGCCTTAAATATAAAGGCAGACACTATAAAAGTCTCAGAGGAAACATAGGAAGAACACTCTTTGACATAAATCACAGCAAGATCTTTTCTGACCCACCTCCTAGAGTAATGAAAATAAAAACAATAATAAACAAATGGCACCTAATTAAACTTAAAAGCTTTTGCACAGCAAAAGGAAACCATAAACAAGATGAAAAGACAACCCTCAGAATGGGAAAAATATTTGCAAATGAAGCAACTTACAAAGGATTAATCTCCAAAATACACAAAAAGCTCATGCAGCTCAATATCAAAAAACAAACAACCCAATGAAAAAATGGGTGGAAGATCTCAGCAGACCTTTCTCCAAAGGAGACATACAGATGGCTACCAAACACATGAAAAGATGCTCAACATCGCTAATCATTAGAGAAATGCAAAGCAAAACCACGGTGAGGTATCAACTCACTCTGGTCAGAATGGCCATCATCAAAAAATCTACAAACAACAAATACAGGAGAGGATGTGGAGAAAAGTGAATCCTCTTAGTCTGTTGGTGGGAATGTAAATTGATACAGCCACTGTGGAGAACAGTATGGAGGTTCCTTAAAAAACTAAAAATAAAGCTACCATATGACACAACAACCCCACTCCTGGGCATATAGCCAGAGAAAACCATAATTCAAAAACACACATGCGGGGGGGACCTTCAAGATAGCAGAGGAGTAAGACATGGAGATCACCTTCCTCCCCACAAATACATGAAAAATACATCTACCTGTGGAACAACTCATAGAGAACACCTACTGAATACTGGCAAAAAACCTCAGACTTCCCCAAATGCAAGAAAGTCCCCACATACTTGGGTAGGGCGAAAGAAAAAATAAAAAAGAGACAAAAGAATAGGGATGGGACCTGCACCTCTGGAGGGAGCTGTGAAGGAAATGTTTCCTCACACTAGGAAGCCCCTCAAATGGCGGAGACGGGGCTTGGTGGGGCAGCTTCAGAGCCATGCAGGAGAGTGCAGCAACAGGGGTGCAGAGGGCAAAGTGGAGAGATTCCCACACAGAGGATCAGTGGCGACCAGCACTCACCAGCCCGAGAGGCTTTTGTGTTCACTGCCGGGGCAGTTGGGGGCTGGGAGATGAGGCTCGGGCTTCAGAGGTCAGATCCTAGGGAGAGGACTGGGGATGGCTGCGTGAACACAGCCTAAAGGGGGTTAGTGCACCACAGCTAGCCGGGATGGAGTCTGGGAAAAATCTGGACCTGCCTAAAGGCAAGAGACCACTGTTTTGGGGTGTGCGAGGAGAGGGGATTCCTTCCCTGTCTGCCCACAGAAGGCAGAGCACCGCCTAAACGAGGTCCGGAGACTGTCATGGGCTCTGCCTATCAGCCTGGAACCTAGAGACGGGCATGAAACTCTAACGCTGCTGCTGCAGCCACCAAGAAACCCGTGTGTAAGCACAGGTCACTATCCACACCTCCCCAGGAGGCTGCACAGCATGCCACTGCCAGGGACCCGTGATCCAGGGACAAGTTCCCTGGGACAACACTTGGTGCACCTCAGGCTATTGCAATGTCATGCTGGACTCTGCCACCGCAGGCTCGCCCCACATTTTAATTATAACTACTGTACCCCTCTCTACCCCTGGCCTGAGTGAGCCAGAGCCCCTTAATCAACCGCTCCATTAACCCCATCCTGTCTGGGTGGGAACAGAGGCCTAAAGGCAACCTACATGTAGAGGTGGGGCCAAAACCAAGGCTGAACCCCAGGAGCTGTGCAGCCTCAGAAGCAGCAGATTAAATTCCCACAATCAACTTGATGTACCCTGCATCTGTGGAATACCTGAATAGACAATGAATCATCCCAAAATTGAGGCAGTTGACTTCGGGAGTAACTGTAGACTTGGGGCTTGCTGTCTGTGGCTGATCTGTTTCTGATTTTTATGTTTATCTTAGCATAGATTTTAGCACTTGCTATCATTGGTGAATTTGATTATTGATTTGGTTGCTCTTTTCTTCCTTTTGTCCTTTCCATTTTTTCCCTTTTAAATTATTATTATATTTAAATAATTTTAAAATTTATTTACTTGTTTTTCTTTCTTTTTTTCTTCCTTTTCTTCTGAGCCATGTGGCTGACATAGTCATGGTGCTCCATCCTGGTGTCAGGCCTCAGCCTCTGAGGTGGGAGAGCCGAGTTCAGGACACTGGACCACCAGAGACCTACCGGTCCCACGTAATATCAATCAGTGAGAGCTCTGCCAGAGATCTCTGTCTCAATGCTAAGACCCAGCTACACCCAACGGTCAGCACGTTCCAGTGCCGGATGCTGCATGCCAAACAACCAGCGAGACAGAAACACAACACCACCCATTAGCAGAGAGGTTGCCTAAAATCATATAACTTCACAGACACCCAAAAACAGACCACTGGATGTGGTTCTACCCACCAGAAAGGAAAGATCCAGCCCTACCCACCAGAACACAGGCACCAGTCCCCTCCACTAGGAAGCCAACACAACCCACTGAACTGACTTCACCCACTGGTGAAAGACACCAAAAGCAATGGGATTGACAAACTTGCAGCCTGAAAAAAGGAGACGCCAAACACAGTAAGTTAAACAAAATGAGAAGATAGACAAACATGCAGCAGATGAAGAAGCAAGGTAAAAACCCACCAGACCAAACAAATGAAGAGAAAATAGGCAGTCTACCTGAAAAAGAATTCAGAGTAATGATAGCAAAGATGATCCAAAATCTTGGAAATAGAATGGAGAAAATACAAGAAACGTTTAACAAGGACCTAGAAGAACTAAAGAGCAAACAAACCATGATGAACAACACAATAAATGAAATTTAAAATTCTCTAGAAGGAATCAAGAGCAGAATAACAGAGGCAGAAGAACGGAGAAGTGACCTGGAAGATAAAATAGTGGAAATAAGTACTGTAGAGCAGAATAAACAAAAAAGAATGAAAAGAATCGAGGAGACTCTCAGAGACCTCTGGGACAACATTAAATGCACCAATATTTGAATTATAGGGGTCCAAGAGAAGAAGAAAAAAAGAAAGCGCCGGAGAAAATATTTGAGGAGATTATAATTGAAAGCTTCCTTAACATGGGAAAGGAAATAGTCAATCAAGCCCAGGAAGTGCAGAGAGCCCATAGAGGATAAATGCAAGAAGAAACCTGCAAGATACATATTAATCAAACTATCAAAAATAAAATACAAATAAAAAATATGAAAAGCAGCAAGGGAAAAAGAAGTAACATACAAAGGAATCCACATAAGGTTAACAGCTGATCCTTCAGCAGAAACTCTGCAAGCCACAAGGGAGTGGCAGGAGATATTTAAAGTGAAGAAATGGAAAAACCTACAGCCAAGATTACTCTATCCAGCAAGGATCTCATTCAGATTAGAAAAAGAAATTAAAACCTGTACAAACAAGCAAAACAGAATTCAGCACCACCAAACCAGCTTTACGACAAATGCTAAAGGAACTTCTTTAGGCAGGAAACACAGAGAAGGAAAAGACCTAAAATATCAAACTCAAAACAATTAAGAAAATGGTAATAGAAATATACATATCAATAATTATCTTAAGTATAAATGGATTAAATGTCCCAGCAAAAAGACACAGACCGACTGAATGGATATAAAAACAAGACCCATATATATGCTGTCTAGAAGACACCCACTTTAGGCCTAGGGACACATACAGACTGAAAGTGAGGGGATGGAAAAAGATATCCCATACAAATGGAAATCAAAAGAAAGCTGGAGTAGCAATTCTCATATCAGACAGTAGAGACTTTAGAATAAAGACTATTACAAGAGACAAAGAAGGACACTACCTAATGATCAAGGGATTAATCCAAGAAGAATATATAACAATTGTAAATATTTATGCACCCAACATAGGAGCACCTCAATACATAAGGCAAATACTAACAGCAATAAAAGGGGAAATCGACAGTAACACAATCATAGGAGGGGACTTTAACACCACACTTTCACCAATGGACAGATCATCCAAAATGAAAATAAATAAGGAAACACAAGCTTTAAATGATACATTAAACAAGATGGACTTAATTGATATTTATAGGACATTCCATCCAAAAACAACAGAATACACATTCTTCTCAAGTGCTCGTGGAACATTCTACGGGAAAGATCATATCTTGGGTCACCAAACAAGCCTTGGTAAATTTAAGAAAATTGAAATCATATCAAGCATCTTTTCTGACAACAATGTTATGAGACTAGATATCAATTACAGGAAAAAAACTGTAAAAAATACAAAAACATGGAGGCTAAAAAATATACTATTAAATAACCAAGAGATCACTGAAGAAATCAAAGAGGAAATCAAAAAATACCTAGAAACAAATGACAATGAAAACACGACTACCAAAAACCTGTGGGATGCAGCAAAGAGAGTTCTAAGAGGGACGTTTATAGCAATACAATATTACCTCAAGAAACAAGAAACTTGTCAAATAAACAACCTAACCTTACACCTAAAGCAATTAGAGAAAGAAGAACCAAAAAAACCCCAAAGTTAGCAAAAGGAAATAAATCATAAATATAGGATCAGAAATAAATGAAAAAGAAATGAAAGAAAAAATAGCAAAGATCAATAAAACTAAAACTGGTTCTTTGAGAAGATAAATAAAATTGATAAACCATTAGCCAGATTCCTCAAGAAAAAAAAAGGAAAAGACTCAAACCAACAGTATTAGAAATGAAAAAGAAGTAACAACTGACACTGCAGAAAGACAAAAGACTACGAGAGATTACTACAAGCAACTATATGCCAATAAAATGGACAACCTGGAAGAAATGGACAAATTCTTAGAAAAGCACAACCTTCTGAGACTGACCCAGCAAGAAATAGTAGAAAATATAAACAGACCAAACACAAGCGCTGAAATTTAAACTGTGTTCAAAAATCTTCCCAAAAACAAAAGCCCAGGACCAGATGGCTTCACAGGTGAATTATATCAAACATGTACAGAAGAGATAACACCTATCCCTCTCAAACTCTTCCAAAATACAGCAGAGGGAGGAACACTCCCAAACTCATTCTATGAGGCCACAATCACCCTGAAACCAAAACCAGAAAAAGATGTCCCAAAGAAAGAAAACTATAGGCCAATGTCACTGATGAACATAGATGCAAAAATCCTCAACAAAATACTATCAAACAGAATCCAACTGCATATTAAAAGGATCATACACCATGATCAAGTGGGGTTTATCCCAGGAATGCAAGGATTCTTCAATATATGCAAATCAATCAATGTGATACACCATATTAACAATTTGAAGAGGAAAACCATATGATAATCTCAAGAGATGCAGAAAAAGCTTTCAAGAAAATTCAACACCCATTTCTGATAAAATATCTCCAGAAAGTAGGCATAGAGGGAACTTAGCTCAACATAATAAAGGCCATATATGACAAACCCACAGTCAACATCGTTCTCAATGGCGAAAAACTGAAACCATTTCCTCTAAGATCAGGAACAAGACAAGGTTGTCCACTTTCACCGCTATTACTCAACAAAGTTTTGGAAGTTTTAGCCACAGCAATCAGAGAAGAAAAATAAATAAAAGGAATCCAACTTGGAAAGAAGAAATAAAACTATCACTTTTTGCACATTACATGATTCTCTACATAGAGAATCCTAAAGATGCTTCCAGAAAAATACTAGAGCTAATCAATGAATTTCGTAGAGTAGCAGGATACAAAATTAATGCACAGAAGCATTCCTATACACTAATGATGAAAAATCCGAAAGAGAAATTAAGGAAACACTCTCATTTACCATTGCAACAAAAAGAATAAAATACCTAGGAATAAACCTACCTAAGGAGACAAAAGACCTGTATGCAAAAAGTATGAGACCCTGATGAAAGAAATTAAATTTGATACAAACAGATGGAGAGATACACCATGATCTTGGATTGGAAGAATCAACATTGTGAAAATGACTATAGTCTTCAAAGCAAACTACAGCTTCAATGCAATCCCTATCAAATTACCAATGGCATTTCTCACAGAACTAGAACAAAAAGTTTCACAGTTTGTATGGAAACACAAAAGACCCCGAATAGCCAAAGCAATCTTGAGAAAGAAAAATGGTGCTGGAGGAATCAGGCTTCCTGACTTCAGACTATACTACAAATCTACAGTAATCAAGACAGTACAGTACTGGCACAAAAATAGAAATATAGATCAATGGAACAGGATAGAAAGCTCAGAGATAAACCCACACACATATGGTCACCTTATCTTTGATAAAGGAGGCAAGAATATACAATGGAGAAAAGAAAGCCTCTTCAATAAGTGCTGCTGGGAAAACAGGACAGCTACAATGGAAAAGAATGAAATTAGAACACTTCCTAACACTGTATAAAAAAATAAACTCAAAATAGATTAAAGAACTAAATGGAAAGCCAGAGAGTATAAATCTCTTAGAGGAAAACATAGGCAGAACACTCTATGACATAAATCACAGCAAGATCCTTTCTGACCCATCTCCTAGAGAAATGGAAATAAAAACAAAAATAAACAAACGGGACCTAATCAAACTTAAAAGCTTTTGCACAGCAAAGGAAACAATAAACGAGATGAAAAGACAACCCTCAGAATGGGAGAAAATATTTGCAAACCAAGCAACTGACAAAGGATTAATCTCCAAAGTATACAAACAGCTCATGCAGCTAATGACAATACAAAATGACTTATTAAAGGTAAGATCAGAACAACAACAACAAAAAATCCATGTAAGTAACGGGTTCACTCTTTGGGGCATACGGTATCATATTATCAGATAAAAAAGTGGAACTACTAACTTCTATTTTGTTACATTTTCTCTTCAAAGAAGAATTATTATCAAGCTAGATAGAGTAGACAAACATGGTTATGAGAGAACTGAAGTGCATTATGATAGGTGAGGAAAGAGTAAGAGAACAACTAGCTGTTCTAAAATAAATCAAACTTCCAGAACCAGACACATTATAAACTAGGACACTGAAATAAACTGCTACTGGACTGAAAACAGAGGAGGTTCTGGAACACTGGATATAAGGTTTTCTGGTTTTATAAAAAGGAGGGAGATAAAAACCAAAAACTTTATAAACTCTAGAAAGGTGAAAGTAATATGAAGTCCCACAAAATTCTAGAATGAATTACTAAACAGATGGTTCATGAATAACCTAGAAAGAAAATTAGTGTTTAAAAATCCAATAAAACTAGTATTTCCAAATTAAATTCTACTGGTTGCATTATTAGACTGAAAGATATGCCAGAATTATGGTGTATCTTGTTCAGTTAAATATTTGACAAATTTCTCATGATACCCCAACGTTAGAGCAGTTAGGTAGATTTGTAACTGGCAGAATTCAAAGAAAATAATATAATTAATAAATTGATATCAACTTGGAAAAAAGTAACTAGGAACACACCAGTAAGGGCTCCGTTCTTGGCCTTTTTTCTTCAATAATTTAAAAAACAATTTATGGACAAATGAGATACTTACCAAATCTGAGTTGGATGGCTAGAATGATGCATAAGGCAACATGATGTAGTACAATGTTTCTCAATATTTTTGGTCTCATGACCCCTTTACATTCTTGAAAAGTTTAGAGAACCTCAGAACTTTTTAAAATGTAGATTCTATCAATAGTAACCATATTAGGACTGAGAAATTTTTTAAAGTTTTAATATATTTAAAATAACCATAATAAACCCATTACATGTTAATATAAATAACATTTTTATGAAAAAAATAACTACCTTTGAAAATAACTGTATTTTACAAAAGAAAAAATAATGAGAATAGCACTGTTCTATACTTTCACAAATCTCTTTAAGATATGGCTTAATAGAAGACAGCTGGATTCTCATATCTGCTTCTGCATTCAAATCTGCTGCAAAATGTTGTTTGGGTTGAAATTTATGAAGAAAATTCCAGATATGTAATTGGAAAAAGGTGGAATATTTTAATATCCTTTTCAGATAGTTCTGGGTAATCTTTGATGTTATACCAAAATTCAACAAATGATAGCTTCTTAAAGGTTGGTTGCAATGTGGAATCTTAACTATATCAATTACCTTTTTTTGAAGGTTAAAAATCTTTCTATTTAGAAAAAGTAGAAATGACTGTATGATAATTTGAACAGCTAGGTTGTACAAGAAATAACCTGAAAATTCCCTTTTGATATCCTCCAACAGTTGGGTTCTATTACATGTGCCTTGTTCTTTCTTCAGACCTGAAAAAATGTAAAATTGATTTTTCAACACATGATTATTTTTCCCTTTTCCATGTTTAGAAATCCTTATGATCCCTCAGATAGTTCCTTTTGGAATAAACTTTCCTCTTCTCACCCAGCCAGCTCCAGTGGGTTCACCTTTATAGGTTCTGGGACCAGGAGAGAAGGTAAGTCATGTGAATATTTCTTCACTGGGCTCAATGGCCTTTTATTGCTCTATCACATTAAAATTTGTTGATTTGCCTTGCACTTTGTCTCATGCATTTTGAAGTTCTGTTGTTAGGCAGATACACATTAAGAATTCTTATGCCTTTGTGGGGAATTGACCCGTTTATCATTATGTAATGCCCCACTTTATCCCTGATAATTTTCCTTGCTCTCAAGTCGGCTTTGTCTGAAATTAATATAGCTACTCCAGCTTTCTTTTGATTAGTGTTAGCATGGGGCATCTTTCTCCATTCCTTTATATTTAATCTATATGTGGCTTCATATGATTCTATTTCTCTCCTTTCTTAGCCTATTAACTTTTTTTTTAGTGGTTGCCCCAGAGTTTGCAATGTACATTTATAACTAATCCAAGTCCGCTTTTCAAATAACACTATATGGCATTACAGGTAGCACAACCATCTATTTAGTAATTCATTCTAGAATTTTGCTGGGATTTCATACTACTTTTCTCCATTTTAGTAAGTAATAACAAAGTATTCCTAATTCATCCCTCTTATTCCTTGTATCATTGCTGTCATTCATTTTGCTTAACCACAAGCTATAATCATCATATACATCACTGATATTATTTTGAGCAAACTGTTATTTGTTAGATAAATTAATAAAAATAAAAGTTTTTACTTTACCTTCATTTATTTCTTCTCCATTGCTCTTACTTTCTTTATACAGATTCAAGTTTCTGACCTATATCATTTTCCTTCTCTCTGAACAACTTCTTTTAGCCTTTCTTACAAGGCAGAGCTAATGACAACAAACTTCCTCGATTTTTGTTTATCTGAGAAAGTCTTTATTTCTACTTAACTTTTCAAGGACAATTTTGCAGGAAACAGAATTCTAGATTGGTGTTTTTCTTTACTATAAACACTTTAAAGATTTAAATCCACTCTCTTCTTGTTTGCATGCATTCTGACTAGAACTCTTATCTTTGTTCCTTTATTGGTCAGGTGTTTTTTTCCTCTGGCTTCTTTCAGGAGTTTTTCTTTATCTTTGATTTTCTTCAGTTTCAATATAATACACTTAGATGTAGGGATATGGGGGAGGTTTGTTGTTGTTGTTTTGTTTTTGTCTTTGTTTTTGTTTTGCATTAATCTTGCTTGGTGTTCTCAGAGCTTCCTGGATCTGTGGTGTGGTTTCTTACATTAATATGGGGAAATTCTCAGTCATTATTGCTTTAAATATTTCTTTTCTTTTCTTTTCTTTCTTCTCCCTCTGATATTACCATTACATATATGATACACTTTTTATACTTGTCCCACAGTTCTTAGACATTCTGTTCTGCTCTTTTTTTCAGTTTTTTTTCTTCTCTTTGCTTTTCAGTGTTGGAAGTTTCTATTGACATATACTCAAGCTCAGAGATTCTTTCCTCAGTTGTGTCTAGTCTATCAATGAGCCCATTAAAAGCATTCTTCATTTCTGTCACAGTGCTTTTTACTCTAGCATTTCTTTTTGATTCTTTTTAGAATTTCCTTTTCTCTTCTTGCATCACTCACATGTTCTTACATGTTGCCTACTTTTTCCACTGGAGCCCTTAGCATACATATATACAATGGAATATTACTCAACCATAAAAAGGAGCGAAATTGGGTCATTTGTAGAGACGTGGATGGGCCTAGAGACTGTCATACAGAGTGAAGTAAGAAAGAGAAAAACAAATATCGTATATTAACGCATATATGTGTAATCTAGAAAAATGGTACAGATGAACCTGTTTGGTAGGCAGAAATAGAGACACAGATGTAGAGAACAAACATATGGACACCAAGGCAGGAAAGGCAGGGTGGGATGAATTGGGAGATTGAGATTGACATATATGTACTAATATATATAAAATAGATAACTAATGAGAACCTGTTGTATAGCACAGGGAACTCTACTCAGTGCTCTGTGGTGACCTAAGTGGGAAGGAAATCCCCAAAAGAGTGGATATATGTATACATATAGCTGATTCACTTCACTGTACAGCAGAAACTAACACAAAATTTTAAAACAACTATACCCTAATGAAAATCATAATTATTTTAAATTGCTGGTATATTAATACTAGCATTCCTGCCATATCTGACTCTGGTTCTGATGCTTGCTCTGTTTCTTCAAACTGTTATTTTTTGCCTTTTAGTATGCCTCATCATTTTTTATTAAAAACTGGACATGATGTACTGGATAAAAGGAACTGTGGTAACACCTTTAGTAATATGTTAGAAATGTGGGGGGAGGGGAAGTGTTCTATAGTTCTATGATTTGGTCTCAATCTTTGTGAGCCAGTATACCTGCACTATAAACTTAACAAATCCTTCAGTTTTATCCTACACTTAGGTGGCACAAGATGGTAGAGGGGAATTGGGTATTTTTCTTCTGTTACATCAGTTAGGCTTGAGATAGCTTCAAGATGGCAGAGGAGTAAGACGTGGAGATCAACTTCCTCCCCACAAATACATCAAAAATATATCTACATGTGGAACAGCTCCTACAGAACACCTACTGAACACTGGCAGAAGACCTCAGATTTTCCAAAAGAAAAGAAACTCCCCACGTACCTGGGTAGGGCAAAAGAAAAAAGAAAAAAACAGAGACAAAAGAATAGGGGTGGGACCTGCACCTCTGGGAGGGAGCTATGAAGGAGGCAAAGTTTCCAAACACTAGGAAGCCCCTTCACTGGTGGATATGGTGGGTGGGCGGGGGGAAAGCTTCAGAGCCATGGAGGAGAGTCCAGCAACAAGGGTGCAGAGGGCAAAATGGAGAGATTCCTGCACAGAGGATCGGTGCCGACCAGCACTCACCAGCCTGAGAGGCTTGTCTGCTCACCCACCGGGAAGGGTGGGGGTTGGGAGCTGAGGCTTGGGCTTCGGAGTTCAGATCCCAGGGAGAGGACTGGGTTTGGCTGTGTGAACAGAGCTTGAAGGGGACTAGTGTGCCACAGCTAGCAGGGAGGGAATCCAGGGAAAAGTCTGGAACTACCTATGAGGCAAGAGACCATTGTTTTGGGGTGCGTGAGGAGAGGGGATTCAGACCACCACCCAAACGAGCTCCAGAGAAGGGCGCAAGCCACAGCTATCAGTGTGGACACCAGAGATGGGCGCGAAACACTAAGGCTGCTGCTGCAGCCACCAAGAAGCCTCTGTGCAAGCACAGGCCACTATCCTCACAGGAGCCTGTGGAGCCCGCCACTGCGAGTCCCATGATCCAGGGACAACTACCCCGGGAGAACACACGTCGTGCCTCAGGCTGTTGCAATGTCATGCCAGCCTCTGCCGCTGCAGGCGCACCCTGCATTCCATAACCCTTCCTCTCCCTGGCATGAGTGAGCCAGAGCCCCTAATCAGCTGCTCCTTTAACTCCGTCTTGTCTGGGGAGGGAACAGACGGCCTCAGGCGACCTACACGCAGAGGTGGGGCCAAATCCAAAGCTGAACCCCAAGAGCTGTGAGAACACAGAAGAGGAGGGGAAATCTCTCCCAGCAGCCTCAGAAGTACCGGATTAAATCTCAACAACCAAATTGATGTACCCTGCCCCTGTGGAATACCTGAATAGACAAGGAATCATCCCAAAATAGAGGCAGCAGACTTTGGGAACAACTGTAGACTTGGGGTTTGCTTTCTGCATCTAAATTGTTTCTGATTTTATGTTTATCTTAGTTCAGTATTTAGAGTTTATTATCATTGGTAGATTTGTTTATTGATTTGGTTGCTCTCTTACTTTTTTTTTACATATTTATATTTTTCCTTTTTCTCCTTTTGCAAGTGTGTATATATATGTTTCCTTGTGTGATTTTGTCTGTATAACTTTGCTTTTACCATTTGCCTAGGGTTCTGTCGATTTTTTCTTTTTTTTCTGTATAGTTTTTAGCGCTTGTTATTATGGTTGGATTTGTTTGTTGGTTTGGTTGCTCTCTTCTTTCTTTCTTTTTTAAAATTATTTTTTTATTTTTTAATTTTAATAACAAATTATTTATTTTTCATTTTAATAACTTTATTTTATTTTTCTTTCTTTCTTTATTTTTCCTCCCTTTTCTTCTGAGTTGTGTGGCTGACAGGGTCTTGTTGATGCGGCCAGCTGTCAGGCCTGAGCCTCTGAGGTGGGAGTGCTGAATCCAGGACATTGTCCCACCAGAGACCTCCCAGCACCATGTAATATCAAACAGCAAAAGTTCTCTAGGAGACCTCCATCTCAATGCTAAGACACAGCTCCACTCAACGACCTGCAAGCTACAGTGTTGGACACCCTTTGCCAAAGAACTAGCAACACAGGAACACAATCACACCCATTAGCAGAGAGGCTGCCTAAAATCATAATAAGTTCACAGAAACCCCAAACACACAACAAGAAACGGTCCTGCCCACCAGAAGGACAAGATCAAGCCTCATCTACCAGAACACTGGCACCACTACCCTCCACCAGGAAGCCTACACAACACACTGAACCAACCTTAACCACTGGAGAAAGACACCAAAAACAATGTGAATGACGAACTTGCAGCCTGTGAAAAGGAGACCTGAAACACAGTAAGTTAAGCAAAATGAAAAGACAGAGAAACATATAGCACATGAAGGAGCAAGATAAAAATGCACCAGACCAAACAAATGAAGAGGAAATAGGAGGTCTACCTGAAAAAGAATTCAGAGTAATGATAGAAAAGATGATTGAAAATCATGGAAATGAAATGGAGAAAATACAAGAAACGTTTAACAAGGACCTAGAAGAACTAAAGAGCAAACAAACAATGATGAACAACACAATAAATGAAATTAAAAATTCCTTAGAAGGCATCAAGAGCAGAATAACTGAGGCCAAAGAAAGGATAAGTGACCTGGAAGATAAAATAGTGGAAATAATTACCACAGAGCAGAATACAGAAAAAACAATGAGAAGAATTGAGGACAGTTTCAGAGACCACTGGGACAACATTAAATGCACCAACATTCGAATTACAGGGGCCGCAACAGAAGAAGAGGAAAAAAAAGGGACTCAGAAAATATTTGAAGAGATTATATTTGAAAACTTCCCTAATGTGGGAAAAGAAATAGTCAAGCAAGTCCAGGAAGCACAGAGAGTCCCATACATGTCAAGGCACATATTAATCAACCTATCAAAACAATTAAGAAAATGGTACTAGGTACACACAGATCGATAACTACCATAAATGTAAATGGAATAAATGCTCCAACCAAAAGACATAGACTGGCTGAATGGATACAAAAACAAGACCCGTATATATGCTGTCTACAAGGGACCCACTTCAGACCTAGGGACACATACAGATTGCAAGTGAGGGGATGGAAAAAGATATTCCATGCAAATGGAAATCAAAAGAAAGCTGGAGTAGCAATTCTCATATCAGACAAAATAGACTTTAAAATAAAGACTATTACAAGAGACAAGAAGGACACTACATAATGATCAAGAGATCGATCCAAGAAGAAGATATAACAATTGTAAATATTTATGCACCCAACATAGGAGCACGTCAATACATAAGGCAAATACTAATGGCCATAAAAGGGGAAATCGACAGTAACACAATCATAGTAGGGGACTTTAACACCACACATTCACCAATGGACATATCTTCCAAAATGAAAATAAATAAGGAAACACAAGTTTTAAATGATACATTAAACAAGATGGACTTAATTGATATTTATAGGACATTCCGTCCAAAAACAACACAATACACATTTTTCTCAAGTGCTCATGGAACATTCTCCAGGATAGATCATATCTTGGGTTACAAATCAAGCCTTGGTAAATTTAAGAAAATTGAAATCGTATCAAGTATCTTTTCCGACTACAACGATATGAGACTAGATATCAATTACACGAAATGATCTGTAAAAAACACAAACACATGGAGGCTAAACAATACACTACTTAATAACCAAGAGATCACTGAAGAAATCAAAGAGGAAATCAAAAAATACCTAGAAAAAACTGACAATGAAAACACGATGACCCAAAACCTTTGGGATGCAGCAAAAGCAGTTCTAAGAGGGAAGTTTATAGCAATACAATCCTACCTTAAGAAACAGGAAACATCTCAAATAAACAACCTAACCTTGCACCTAAAGCAATTAGAGAAAGAAGAACAAAAAAAAAAACAAAGTTAGCAGAAGGAAAGAAATCATAAAGATCAGATCAGAAATAAATGAAAAAGAAATGAAGGAAACGATAGCAAAGATCAATAAAACTAAAAGCTGGTTCTTTGAGAAGATAAACAAAATTGATAAACCATTAGCCAGACTCATCAAAAAAAAGGGAGAAGAATCAAATCAATAGAATTAGAAATGACAAAGGAGAAGTAACAACTGACACTGCAGAAATACAAAGGATCATGAGAGATTACTACAAGCAACTCTATGCCAATAAAATGGACAACCTGGAAGAAATGGACAAATTCTTAGAAATGCACAACCTGCTGAGATGGAACCAGGAAGAAATAGAAAATATGAACAGACCAATCACAAGCACGGAAATTGAAACTGTGATTAAAAATCTTCCAACAAACAAAAGCCCAGGACCAGATGGCTTCACACGCGAATTCTATCAAACATTTAGAGAAGAGCTAACACCTATCCTTCTCAAACTCTTGCAAAATATAGCAGAGGAAGAAACACTCCCAAACTCATTCTATGAGGCCACTGTCCCCCTGATACCAAAACCAGACAAAGATGTCACAAAAAAAGAGAACTAGAGGCAAATATCACTGACGAACATCGATGCAAAAATCCTCAACAATATACAAGCAAAGAGAATCCAACAGCACATTAAAAGGATCATACACCATGATCAAGTGGGGTTTATTCCAGGAATGCAAGGATTCTTCAATATATGCAAATCAATCAACGTGATACACCATATTAACAAATTGAAGAAGAAAAAAACCATATGATCATATCAATCGATGCAGAGAAAGTTTTCGATAAAATTCAACACCCATTTATGATAAAAACCCTCCAGAAAGTAGGCCTAGAGGGAACGTTCCTCAACATAATAAAGGCCCTATATGACAAACACACAGCCAACATCGTCCTCACTGGTGAAAAACTGAAACCATTTCCACTAAGATCAGGAACAAGACAAGGTTGCCCACTCTCACCACTATTATTCAACATAGTTTTGGAAGTTTTAGCCACAGCAATCAGAGAAGAAAAAGAAATAAAAGGAATCCAAATTGGAAAAGAAGTAAAGCTGTCACTGTTTGCAGCTGACATGATACTATACATAGAGTATCCAAAAGGTGCTACCAGAAAACTCCTAGAGCTAATCAATGAATTTGGTAAAGTAGCAGGATATAAAATTAATGCACAGAAATCTCTGGCATTCCTATACACTAATGATGAAAAATCTGAAAGGGAAATTAAGAAAACATTCCCATTTACCATTGCAACAAAAAGAATAAAATATCTAGGAATAAACCTACCTAAGGAGAGAAAACACCTGTATGCAGAAAATTAAAAGACACTGTTGAAAGAAATTAAAGACGATACAAATAGATGGACAGATATATCATGTTCTTGTATTGGAAGAATCAACATTGTGAAAATGACTATACTACCCAAAGCAATCTACAGATTCAATGCAATCTCTATCAAACTACCACTGGCATTTTTCACAGAACTAGAACAAAAAATTTCACAATTTGTATGGAAACACAAAAGACCCCGAATAGCCAAAGCAATCTTGAGAGCGAAAAATGGAGCTGGAGGAATCAGGCTCCCTGACTTCGGACTATACTACAAAGCTACAGTAATCAAGACAGTATGGTACCGGCACAAAAACAGAAAGATAGATCAATGGAACAGGAGAGAAAGCCCAGAGATAAACCCACGCACATATGGTCACCTTATATTTGATAAAGGAGGCAAGCATATACAGTGGAGAAAAGACAGCCTCTTCAATAAGTGGTGCTGGGAAAACTGGACAGCTACATGGAAAAGAATGAAATTAGAGCACTCCCTAACACCATAGACAAAAATAAACTCAAAATAGATTAAATACCTAAATGTAAGGCCAGACACTTTCAAACTCTTAGAGGAAAACATAGGGAGAACACTCTATGACACAAATCACAGCAAGATCCTTTTTGACCCAGCTCCTAGAGAAATGGAAATAAAAACAAAAATAAACAAATGGGACCTAATGAAACTTAAAAGCTTTTGCACAGCCAAGGAAACCATAAACAAGACCAAAAGACAACCCTCAGAATGGGAGAAAATATTTGCAAATGAAGCAACTGACAAAGGATTAATCTTCAAGAATTACAAGCAGCTCATGCAGCTCAGTATGAAAAAATCTAACAACCCAATCCAAAAATGGGCAGAAGACCTAAATAGACACTTCTCCAAAGAGCATATACAGATTGCCAACAAACACATGAAAGTGTGCTCAACATCATTAATCATTAGAGAAATGCAAATCAAAACTACAATGAGATATCATCTCACACCTGTCAGAATGGCCATCATCAAAAAATCTAGAAACAATAAATGCTGGAGAGGGTGTGGAGAAAAGGGAACCCTCTTGCACTGTTGGTGGGAATGTAAATTGATACAGCCACTATAGAGAACAGTAAGGAGGCTCATTAAAAAACTAAAAATAGAATTACCATATGATCCAGCAATCCCACTACAGGGCATATATCTTGAGAAAACCATAATTCAAAAAGAGTCATGTACCACAATGTCCATGGCAGCTCTATTTACAATAGCCAGGACATGGAAGCAACCTAAGTGTCCATCAACAGATGAATGGATAAAGAAGATGTAGCACATATATACAATGGAATATTACTCAGCCATAAAAAGAAACGAAATGAGTTATTTGTAGTGAGGTGGATGGACCTAGAGTCTGTCATACAGAGTGAAGTAAGTCAGAAAGAGAGAAACAAATACCATATTCTAACACTTATATATGGAATCTAAGAAAAAAAAAAGGTCATGAAGAACCTAGGTGTAAGATGGGAATAAAGACACAGACCTACTAGAGAATGGACTTGAGGATATGGGGAGGGGGAAGGGTAAGCTTTGACAAAGTGAGAGAGTGGCATGGACATATATACACTACCAAATGTAAAATAGATAGCTAGTTGGAAGCAGCCGCATAGCACAGGGAGATCAGCTCAGTGCTTTGTGACCACCTATAGGGGCGGGATACGGAGCGTGGGAGGGAGACACAAGAGGGAAGAGATATGGGAACATATGTATATGTATAACTGATTCACTTTGTTATAAAGCAGAAACTAACACACCATTGTAAAGCAATTATACTCCAATAAAGATGTTATAAAAACAAAAGAAAGAACAGAATGCTCTGGCATATTTCAAAATGGCTACTCCCTTCCCCTCCCCACACACTGGCAGCAGGGGGGGATATTTCTCCAATCTTCACTCTGAAAACCTGGTAGAGCTCATAGAGGCTTTAACTCTCACACTTGTCCACACTGAACCCCCAGCTATTTGTCAATTACAGCTCAGGTTTTCCTACCCTAGTGCTGATTCCCACAGAGATTTCTGCTTTTGTTTGTTATGATATCTGTATCTGCCTGTCTGTCTCTCCAATTTGATGCAGGGAAATATAGCAATTTGCCCAGTGACCTCAATTCTCTGAATGATCTAAGAAAGTTTGTGAATTTTCTGTTTGTTTACTTATTGTTAGATGGAGTGACAACTTTCAAACTCTTTACCTGCCAGACCAGAAACCAGAAGTGCCTGTCTTGAACTTAGAATGCACCATTTTTACATGCATGATCTTCTTACATCAAGTTTTAGTCATTTGTATTGATTCACTGAGTTATGCAGATCTTCCAAATTTTGACCCAATTCATTATGCAACATAAAAAAAAAAACTTCATTTAATATCACCAATGATCTCATCAGAAAAGTCTTTTTTTTTTAACATCTTTATTGGAGTATAATTGCTTTACAATGGTGTGTTAGTTTCTGCTTTATAAGAAAGTGAATCAGCTATACATATACATATATCCCCGTATCCCCTACCTCTTGCGTCTCCCTCCCACCCTCCCTATCCCACCCCTCTAGGTAGACACAAAGCACTGAGCTGATCTCCCTGTTCTATGCAGCTGCTTCCCAGTAGCTATCTATTTTACATTTGGTAGTGTATATATGTTAATGTTACTCTCTCACTTCGAAAGCTGTCAAGCTCATAGCAATGGACACGATTTTTCCAAAATTCTAATTTTCACTTGAAAGCACAAAATTTCATCATGTATAACAAATACTCTTAGTTAATTGTCTTGAAATCACTTCATCCATTTTGAAAAAAATGTGTGTAAAATGTCTGTCTGCATAACCATAGATTTTTTGTTTTTGTTCCTTCAGGTAAAAATAGTATTCCATAAAAAAAAAAAACTGCTAGTTTGGCTCAAAACTCAATCATACAAATGCTTTTCCTCAAAACAACCATCATACTTCTTAAGTAACAGAAGTGTTTTATAGGTACTTCCTATTTTGTCACAAAAAATTCTAAACGACATGTACTTAGGGTCAAAATTTAATAATATTATTTAAAATTTTCTCATCAAGAACATTGTTAAGTAAAACTGATTTTTTTTTCTGTGTGTGGTGGTAAAGAAAACAGTAACTACTAGTATGGTTTTATACCACTTCCTTGATTTGTGCTAAAATGCATTTGCTTTTGTCACATCAGTGGAAATATCAACACAGTAAAAAAAAAAAAAAAGAAAGGCAAAATAATATTTTAGCATTATTTTGAAAATAGTTTTGACCTCATGGATGCCCTAGAAGGGTCTCAAGCACCCCTGAGGGTCCTTGGCTCACCCTCTCAGGGACATTGGTATAACAGAAAAATTAATGGGCTTTGTTAACCATACAGAGTTGCATTCGAATTCTGCTTCCTCAGCAGGCTTTGCAGTTGGACAAATATGTATTTTTTTTGTCTCCCTGGCTTTACTATTTTTACTGAAGTATAGTTGATTTACAATAGTATATTAGTTTCAGGTGTACAACACAGTGATTCAACATTTTTATAGGTCATACTCCACTTAAAGTTATTATAAAATATTGGCTATATTCCGTGTGTAGTATATTACATCCTTATATCTTATTTATTTATTATTATTATTTTTTTATTATCCCCTCCCTGTCCTTTGCATTCCCCCTAGTTCTTTTTTTTTTTTTTAGTAAATTTATTTATTTATTTATTTATTTATTTTTGGCTGTGTTGGGTCTTCGTTTCTGTGCGAGGGCTTTCTCTAGTTGTGGCAAGCGGGGGCCACTCTTCATCGCGGTGCGCGGGCCTCTCATTATCGCGGCCTCTCTTGTTGTGGAGCACAGGCTCCAGACGCGCAGGCTCAGTAGTTGTTGCTCACGGGCTTAGTCACTCCGCGGCATGTGGGATCCTCCCAGACCAGGGCTCGAACCCGTGTCCCCTGCATTGGCAGGCAGATTCTCAACCACTGCCACACCAGGGAAGCCCCATCTTATTTATTTTATACCTACTAGTTTGTACCTCTTAATCTCCTACCCCTGTCTTGTCCCTCCCCCATCCCTCTTCCCACTGGTAACCACTAGTTTGTTCTTCTTATCTATGAGTCTGTTTCTATTTTATCTTCATTCATTTCATTTCTTAGATTCCACATATAAGTAAAAACATACAGTATTTGCCTTTCTCTGACTTGTTTCACTAAGCATAATACTCTCCAGATCCATCCATGCTATTTTAAATGGCAATATTCATTCTTTTTTATGGCTGAGAAGTATTCCATTGTGTATGTGTGTGTGTGTGTGTGTGTGTGTGTGTGTGTGTGTATACCACATCTTTATCCATTCATCTGTTGATGGACAATTAGGCTGCTTCTGTATCTTGGCTATTGTAAATAATGTTGCTATGAACATTGGGGTGCATATATCTTTTTGTTTTCTTCAGATATATACCCAGTAGTAAAAGTGCAAAATCATATGGTAGTTCTATTTTTAGTTTTTTGAGGAACCTCCATACTGTTTTCCATAGTGGCTGCACCAATTTACATTCCCACCAAAAGTGTACTAGGGTTCACTTTTCTTCACATCCTTGCCAACATTTGTTATTTGTTATCTATTTGATGATAACCATTCTGACAGGTGTAAGGTGATATCCCATCATGGCTTTCATTTGCATTTCCCTGATGATTAGTGATGTTGAGCATATTTTCATGTGTCTAGTCGTCATCTGTATGTCTTTGGAAAATGTCTATGCAGGTCTTCTGCCAATTTTTTAATCAGGTTTTTTTTTTTTGCTACTGAATTGTATGAGCTATATATATATTTTGGATATTAGCCCCTTATCAGACATGTCATTTACAAATATTTTCTCCCATTTAGTAGGTTGTCTTTTTAGTTTGTTGATGGTTTCCTTTGCCCTGGCTTTACTTTTTTATTGGTTTTGTTTTGTTTTGTTTGTTTGTTTGTTTGTTTTTTGTTTTGCCTGGCTTTACTTTTAATTTTTAATTAATAAATTTTATTTTTAGAGACATTTAAGTTTCACAGCAAAGTTATGCAGGAAGTACAGAGAGTTCCCATATACCCCTTGTACCAAACACACACAACATCCCCCACTCCAAACCTATATTTAAAGACTGCTTAAACATTCATTATATGATCTTGGACAAATCACTTTATGACTCTGAACTTCAGTTTTCTCATTTATATAATAGGGTGAATAATATTTATATAAAGAATTATCAAGAGAATTAGAGATACTGTTCATAACATTACCTTGCATTATACCCATACATACTTAGTACTTAACATCTAATAAATCAAAAGCTTTGTTTAAAAAACAACCATCTTGATGGGCCAGAATAATGGGCTAAAAATAAAATGATAAAGCATAATAGGTATGTATTAGTATACTATGGCTGCTGAAGTAAATTATCACAAACTTGGTGACTTAAATCAAAATATATTTTTTCTCTTAAAGTTTTGTAGGTCAGAAGTTCAAATTTAATTTCACTTGGCGAAAATCATGGTATCAGCAAAGCCATATTCCCTCCAGAGTCTACTGCCTTTTCTAGCTTCTAGAGCTACATTCCTTTCATTTCTTGGTTAGTGGTTCTTTCCTCCATCTTCAAAGCCAGTGGTGTAGCATTTTGTTTCATTTTTCACATTGCCTTCTCCTTTGGTCACATCTCCCATATCCTCTCTTATAAGGACACTTATGATGTCATTTAGGGCCTACCCAGACAATCCAGGATAATCTCCCCATCTCAAGATCCTTAATTTAATCACATCTGCAGAGTCCCTTTTACCATATAAGGCAACATTCACAGGTTCAAGAGATTAGGACTGGATATCTTTGGGAGCCATTATTCAACTTACCATAGGTATAAATATAAAGGTGGCATCGACGTTTAAAAAACCAACTATTTCATGTTCAGGGTGATTAAGAAAGCTGGACCACATAAGTCCATTTGAAAACAAGATTATTTGATACAATCAGTGTGATCATTGGTGTGACTTGCTTACAAATAAAACCCAAAAAACCTACTGCATTTCAATTTTACATTGCATCAGAAGAGGTAGAGGGTTCAGAATCAGAAAGACAACAGTCTCAGATCACACTTGGATTATTGTATTTTGTTATAAATTACACAGTTTAAAAAGAGACAATTAAAAACTCATACATATCTAGAGGAAAATAACTAGTATGATGAGAAACTAAAAAGTCTATTCTATAATAAATAGCTAATATCTACTCTACTTAATATATGCCAGGCACTGTTCTAAATAAATTACTTGCCTCAGTTAATTCTTTCAACAACTCTATGAGGTAGATACTACTTGTTAATTGCCCCCATTTTCCAGGCACAAATAAGTAATTTGCTCAGAATTGCATATGTTAGTAAACTACTAGGTTAGATTCAACCCCAAGCAATCTGGCTCTGGAGCCCAAAATTTAGGCACTACACTATATTGTCTTTCTAAGATACCAGGGAATGAAAGAGTCATTTCAGGAAATAAGAAAACCCATATTTAAATGACTAAAGGATTATCAGGTAGAAAAGGAATTAGACTTAGTCTGTGTCATTATAGAAAGCAAGACAAAGACTAAGGGCTAAAAATTACACCTTTTTAAAAAACATCTTTATTGGAGTATAACTGCTTTACAGTGTTGTGTTAGTTTCTGCTGTATAACAAAGTGAATCAGCTATATGTATACATATATCCCCATATCCCCTCCCTCTTGTGTCTCCCTCCCACCTTCCCTATCCCACCCTTCTAGGTGGTCACAAAGCACTTAGCTGATCTCCCTGTGCTATGCAGCTGCTTCCCACTAGCTATCTATCTTACATTTGGTAGTGTATATGTCAATGCTACTCTCTCACTTCGTCCCAGCTTACCCTTCCCCCTCAGGACAGGAAAAATTACACCATTTGAAGGAGTTCAGTAGATTCATTCTGAATCTGCTTTGTGAGATTGTCAGTCTCCCATTAATGGAAATGATTAATCAGAGGCTAAACACCTGCTGAAGATGTTCTAGAAACTGGATGGAGTGGTGAGGACTACAACTCCCTAAGAAAAGCTCACAAATGCAGTCATGGTGGAAAGGAGCCCCCCGCCCAGGGGAAATCTTCCATCACCACACCAAAGGGCTCTCTTCATACCTCCCTCTTGAGAATCACTATCATAGAGTCTTTCTAAAGGGAGGTTATAAGATTCAGCAGTAAAATGGAAAGACTTTATGAATGTTAATTTTATCCAGCAGCCCAAGAAACTTCCACAGGCTAATTCAAACCTTGCTGCCATTGTCACGTCTACAATATATCTATCATCTGGAGGTCACAGATTATATTAAGACAGTGGTCTCCAAACATTTTCAACCATGAGCCACAATAACAAATATATTTTACACCATTACTAAGTGTCAAAGAGTTCCACAAATAACACCCTTACATACACTCATATTTTCTATTGTCTATTTTATTTTTAAAAAATTGCTAATCATAATTCAAATTAATTTCATGATGGCACCAATGGTTTCTCAACTCATAGTATAAAAAACTTTAAGCTAAGAGTAATATTTACCTGTTGTTTCCCAAATATTTCTGAAGTTTTCTAATGCTATGTATTCACTGTTTATATATAAATAACATTTTTCTGTATTCTCAGTTCCTTGATAGACTTCACCTACCGTGATCTTTGCCTCCACATTACTTCAGCTACCCTGTCCCTTGGTCAGAACCTAGACCTTTATCTATAATGAAACTACATCTAAAATCACATTTTCAAGTGTACTACTCTCTGACCATCACTGATATCTTTACTGACGCTCTAGAAAACTATTCCTAAAATTATTTGCATATCCAATGTGTGCACCCCATCACCTCTGACTCTCCATTGCCCCCCATGTCTTTATGCAGCTTAGATTCCACAGTCCATCATAATAATCATTACTTTTATATACCCCTTCATCTCCCTTGCCACTCTCCCTTTGTCATACAGTCAGCCCTCTGTATCTGCAGGTTTCACATCCATGGTTGATTGAGGCCACTGATGCAAAACGTGTAGACATGGAGGGCCAACTGTATTCATTATACTATGCCATTTTATATAAAGGACTTGAGCATCTGTAGATTTTGGTATCTGGTGGGGGCTCCTAGAACCAATCCCCCGTGGATACCGAGGGATGACTATACTTCCTTGGCAAACCACCAACTCTAATTAAATTCAATTACCCCTTCCTTCTCAAACAATTCAGTCCTAAAGCCATTAAGCGGGATAAAGAAAGAACAAGGAAGGTGTTGAGAGTGAAAAGGGTTATCTATGATGGCTTGGCATGGGGTGTCAGGGCCTCAACAAGGTGAGGAAGGCATCTAACCAGAGGGAATCCTGATATGGGGTGTCAGAGCCCAAGGGGGTGAGTAGGGGGATGGGCATCTGTTATGGGGTATCAGAGCTCAAATGTAATAAGCAATGTGTCCATTAGACTTAGAGAGGAGCCCCAGAGCCCAAGTGTGGTAGAGAAGGGGGGCCATGTGGAGGTGTGGCCAGGGCATTAGAACCAAAGCAGGATAAGGGAGGTGTACATGCTAGAGGGTGTATGGCATGGGATGTTAGAGCCCAAACAGGGTAAGGTAGGTGTCCATGTGTCTGGAGGGGAGTGGCCTAGAATGGGGACTCAGAGCCTGAGCAAGATTAGGAGACCATCTCCATTAGGAAGGGAATGGTGGTGCAAATGGGAGATTGATTACAAGGGGATTGCTCCATTAAAGATAATGGAAGCCAGGTTTCTTACTGTTACAGATAAAGCGAGAAAATTAGAATAAATCCTGTGATATTAGATTGACTTTGGTATTCAAGGGTTTTAATATTTATATATAGAGAAATAAATATAGATATAAAAAACTGTGTAATTTTCAAAAGTGTCAAGGTCATAAAAGTCAAAGAAAGAGTGGGGATCTATTCCAGACTGAAGAAGACTAAAGATATATGACCGTTAAATGCAACACAAGACTGTGAACTGTTTTTTATTTTTCCCATAAAGAACAGTATTGAGACAATTTTTGGAACATGAATGACCTCTAAGGATTTGATTGCAGTATAATATCATTGTTAATTTTTTTATATTTTGCTGCTTTGTGGTCATATAAGAGAATTTCCTTGTTTGTAGGAAACACATGTGAAAGTATTCAGGGGTAATGTGGTACAACTTATTCTCAAATGGTAATTTTAAAAAGTTACTTGTACTATATGTCCAGCTTCTCTCTAAATCTGTGACTGTTTTCAAAATTTTAAGAATGAAAATGAAACCCACAAAACCATGGTGATTTTGTTTCACTTTACATTTATAACCACAAGCCTGAAGTGGGCAACCAGTGCTGTCCAACAGTCCTATTTTCCTAGTTGGTTCACTCTCTCACTTGTTGAGATTGCTATTTCACATCTCCTCCCTCCTTCAACACCTCCCTACCTTGCTTCTAGTTTCAGAAAAACAAAATCTATCAAAAGAGAACTTCCTTATCCTTTCACCACAAGTTCTTTATCCTACCTGCATCTGTACTGACATACTCTGCCTCCCCACCTGTTACTATGGATAAATTGTTCCTTCTCCTAAGACCAACCCTTCACTTATACCCTGGATTCCATTCTTCTTGCTCCTGTATCATCAATAGTTTCCCTCTCTATTAAATAATTCCAACCAGCACACAAACATACTCTACTATCTCCCATCAAAAAGAAAAAAAAAAAAGAACTACAGCTAATGTACATTCTTTGCTCCCAATTTTAGAAAAGTCCTTCAAATAATTCTATTCTCCCTGCCTCCACTTCCTATCCTGTCATCCTCTTGGACCCACTCCAATCAACCTTTTGATCTCAGGGTTCCATTAAAATATCTCTCACTAAGGTCACCTATAATCCTCATATCACCAAATACCCAGTCCTCATCTTGATCTCTCAGCAGCATTTGTTACAATTAATCACTCCCTCTTTCTGAAAACACTTGTTTCATTTGGCTTTCATGACAAACAGCTGTCCTTATTTTCCTCCTACCATACTGACTATCCCTTTTGTCTCCTTTACTAGATTCTCTAATTCCCTAACACTAAACATTGGATTATACCAGGGCTGGTCCTTGAACTTATTCTATTCTCTATCTACACTCATTCCCTAAGTGATTTTATTCAGTCTTGTGGTTTTAAATACCATTTCTAATCTGATAACTACCAAATTTATATCTCCATATCTGAAATCCAAATTTCCAAATCCAACTGAGTACTAGATATCATCACTTGAATATCTCAAATTTAACATATCTACAACAGAACCCTTAATTCAAAGTCCCAGCCACACAAAGTCTGGTCCTTCCTCAGGGTTTTCCTCTTCAGTATATGGTGCTACCATTCACTTTATAGCTTAGGCCAAAATCCTTGGAACCACCCTTGATTCTCTTTCTCTCACACCTGAAACACAATCCCTCAGCAAATGTGTTAGTTTGGCCTTTAAAATATATCTAGAATCTCTGGCAAAAGATAGTGTAGACTCACATTTCCCTGTCCCTTCACTCTAAATACAACTAAATACTTTGGAAATAATTAATAAACAAGATAAAAGGATTTTGTAATATGGAAAGAAGGTAGACAGAATAGGGACCTCAAGTTTTAAAGAACAACAATGCTGTGAGTTTCCTGAGTTTTTCTTTTATCTCCAAAATATCCAAGGCTGGGCACCGGGAGGTCTGCAATCTAGAACTGCCAATAGGCATAGAAAAAAGAGTAAAGACAGCTTTCTTTGGCCAAAGTACTAAGAAAAGGGAAGTCCAATTGAGACCTAGTGGGGAGCCCCAACCGCTGCTTCACAACTGGGCCACCAGAGGATGATTTGATCAGGACACAGAGGCAGCTGCAAAGCCCTTGGAAGGCCAACCTCCACTCCAAAACCAGGACATGAGCATGTAGACTGACATGCCCATAGTAGAAGCTTCAAAACCCCAGTGGGTCATCCCACCTCCTACTTCACAAAAAGGACACTGGTGGCCTAAAGTGGCATCAGCAAAGCCCAAGCAGACCAACCCAACCCCAGTTCAACACTGGTGGCAACTGCAGACTGGCCTGCCTGCAGTGGAAGCAGTAAACCACTAGGGCAACACAATTCCTGTTCCACACCTGGGCACCACCATCTCCCAGTCCTCTATCTAGTGGCTAGGAGAAGATGCAGTCACAGTGGCTTCTGTCCCAACTCCTGCAGGGGAAAGTGGCCCAATGACAACAGTGGCCTAGGAAAGAGTTTTATGCTCTGGCAAGTGGCACCAACGTAGAATGAACAGAAGCTGCAGCAGCATCAGAAGAATGAAACAGATCAGAATAGCACTGAAATGACTGAAAACTAAAATGTCATAGGACCTAAAGTCCACAGAAGTAGGCAAGGACCCACATTCTAAACTTAAATAGGATGACTGCCTGCTAAAATAGAAGATTTAAATAGGATCAAGAGACTCCTAAAATAGTAACCAAAATACCCAAGATGCAATCAAACATCACTCCTCATACCAAGAAACAAAAAAACACAATTTTAATGAAAAAAGACAATTAAGTGACACCATTACAGTTATCTGACAACAATTTCAAGGCTGCTATCATAAAAAATGCCTCAAAAGACAATTAAAATTATCTTGAAAAAATACAAAAATCGAAAATCTAAGCAGAGAAAAAGGACTTATTTTTTTAAAAGAACCAAATGGAAATTACAGAACTGAAAAAAAAAAAATAAAATGACCAAAAATTTTTTTAATTGCTAGATGGACTCAATTCTAGAATAGAGATGAGAAAGAACAGAATCAGTGAAATTGAGGACAGATCACAGTTTTCAACTGACCCAGTCTGAACAAAGAGAGAACTGACCCAGTCTGAACAAAGAGAGAAAACAGAGTGGAGAAAAAAGGAAAAAAACAGAGACTTGGGGATCTGTGCAACAATAACAAAATACTTAAGATCTGTATCACTGGAGATGCAGAAGGAAATGAAAAAGAATGTGGAGCTGAAAAGGTATTTGAAGAGGAAAGAAAAACAAAGGAAACAAACAGAAAACAAATAATAAAATGGAGACTGGTTATGTCAACAAGATGGTGGAACATGAAACCCCAGACCCTCCTTCCCAAACACAGAGGCACTGATTCAAAAACACAGAGAAGAATACCCTTTGTGAGAAATCCAGAAACCAGTTAAAACGCCCCTGCACCCTAGTTGAGTGTGAAAACAGTTGCATCAAATCCAGTAAAAAAAATTTGTGGCATTTATTTACCATAGTTCCTCTCACTGTCTCAGGGTGGTGCATTCGGGAAAAAATTCCCAGCTTTTGGCTTCTTCCTGAGGAGGGAAAGAAGACAGAAACATATGTCCAATGTTCAGATTTTTCAGGGGACTCTCCAAGGGACTACTCTGTGTCTTGCCTGAATCTGGGCACTGGTGGGAATAGGCGTCAGTTTGGGGGATGCTGAGAACAAGGGTGAAGTTTGGACCAGCATGTGTTCACTTGTCATAGTCCCCCACCACCCAGCTCAACAAAGAACAAAGGGGAGAAAATCCTGAACTCCTGGCTTCTCCCTGAGGAGGAAAAGACTTGGAGCATGTGTTCAACATTCAGGCTTTTGGAGGGGCTGGTCACTAGCTCACCTGTCCCAGAATGCTGACAGGACCTGGCATATAATCTAGATGCCTGGAGGCCTCTGAGAACAAAAGAGAACTGGATGGTTTGTTGCTGTTCCAGAGGCACACAATATAGCATACAGCTCAGAGGCCCTCCCTTGGTGAGGGGAGGGAGAGGGAAGAGACGATTGGAGCATGTAATACTCTGGCTTTTTTTGGGAGGTGGGGCTGCCCAAGGAGCTGGTTTCTGTCTCACCAGACTCAGAGCACTGATAGGACCCAGCATACTGGAGAAGACTGGGGACCACTGAGAACAAAAGAGAGCTGGACAGCTTACTGCTGCTCTACAAAACCTGCAGACAGTACCACAGACAGACCTTACAAGGAAGAAGAAATTATTATCTCCTAAAAAAAATAATCCAGCAAATATCTCCAATAGAGAATTTATATTTACAAGTTGAGAGAAAATATATCCACAGAAAATACTTGAGAGACTACTAGAATCTCTAGGTGGGATGACTGATAAAGGTCTTTCACTGTATAAAGCCAAGAGGTAAAAGAGATGGCTGCTTTTCCAAACGTGCATATCCCAACACAAAGTTATAAAGGCATATGAAGAAACAGGGAAATACAGCCCTATCAAATAAAAAAAAAATCTCCAGAAATTGACCCTAAAGAAAAATATTTATATAAATTACCTGCCAAAAACTTCAAAATAACCATCATAAAGCTGTTCAACAAGCTCAGGAAAGATGCATAAATAAGAATAGAATATCAACAAAGAGAAAATATAAAAATGAACTACACAGAAATTTTGGAGCTGAAGAATACCTGAACTAAAAAATTCACTAGAGGGGTTAAAGAGCACACTTGATCAAGCAGAAGAAAAAATCAGCAAATCAAAGAGAAGTCACTTAAAATTATCCAGAGGATCATAAAGAAAAAAGAGTGAAGAAAGCCTAAGGGACTTATATGACAACATCAAATGAACCCATATATGCATTATGGGAGTACCAGAAGGAGAAGAAAGAAAGGGGCAGAAAGCTTATTTAAATAAATAATGACACTAATGAAAGAAATTAAAGATGATACAGATGGAGAGATATACCGTGTTCTTGGATTGTAAGAATCAACATTGTGAAAATGACTCTACTACCCAAAGCAATCTACAGATTCAATGCAATCCCTATCAAACTACCAATGGCATTTTTTACAGAACTAGAACAAAACATTTCACAATTTGTATGGAAACACAAAAGACCCCAAATAGCCAAAGCAATCTTGAGAAAGAAAAACGGAGCTGGAGGAATCAGCCTCCCTGACTTCAGACTATACTACAAAGCTACAGTAATCAAGACAGTATGGTACTGGCACAAAAATACAAATATAGAGCAATGGAACAGGATAGAAAGCCCAGAGATAAACCCATACACATACAGTCGCCTTATTTTTGATAAAGGAGGCAAGAATATACAATGGAGAAAAGACAGCCTCTTCAATAAGTGGTGCTGGGAAAACTGGACAGCTACATGGAAAAGAATGAAATTAGAATACTCCCTAACACCATACACAAAAATAAACTCAAAATGCATTAAAGACCTAAATATAAGGCCAGACACTATCAAACTCTTAGAGGAAAACAGGCAGAACACTCTATAACATAAATCACAGCAAGATCCTTTTTGACCCACCTCCTAGGAAATGGAAATAAAAACAAAAATAAACAAATGGGACCTAATGAAACTTAAAAGCTTTTGCACAGTAAAGGAAACCATAAACAAGACGAAAAGGCAACCCTCAGAATGGGAGAAAATATTTGCAAATGAAGCAACTGACAAAGGATTAATCTCCAAAATTTACAAGCAGCTCATGCAGCTCAATATCAAAGAAACAAAAAATCCAATCCAAAAATGGGCAGAAGACCTAAATAGACATTTCTCCAAAGAAGGTATACAGATTGCCAACAAACACATGAAAGGATGCTCAACATCACTAATCACTACAGAAATGCAAATCAAAACTACAATGAGGTATCACCTCGCACCAGTCAGAATGGCTATCATCAAAAAATCTACAAACAATAAATGCTGGAGAGGGTGTGGAGAAAAGGGAACCTTCTTGCACTGTTGGTGGGAACGTAAATTGATACAGCCACTGTGGAGAACAGTATGGAGGTTCCTTAAAAAACTAAAAATAGAGCTACCGTAAGACCCAGCAATCCCACTACTGGGCCTATACCCTGAGAAGACCATAATTCAAAAGGAGTCATGTACCACAATGTTCACTGCAGCTCTATTTACAACAGCCAGGACATGGAAGCAACCTAAGTGTCCATCAACAGAGGAATGGATAGAGAAGATGTCGCACATATATACAATGGAATATTACTCAGCCATAAAAAGAAACGAAATTGAGTTATTTGTAGTGAGGTGGATGGACCTAGAGTCTGTCATACAGAGTGAAGTAAGTCAGAAAGAGAAAAACAAATACCATATGCTAACACATATATATGGAATCTAAAAAAACAAAATGGTTCTGAAGAACCTAGGGGCAGGACAGGAATAAAGATGCAGACGTAAAAATGGACTTGAGTACATGGGGAGGGGGAAGGGTAACCTGGGACGAAGTGAGAGTGTCATGGACATACATACACTACAAAATGTAAAATAGATAGCTAGTGGGAAGCAGCTGCATAGCACAGGGAGATCAGCTCGGTGCTTTGTGACCATCTAGAGGGGTGGGATAGGGCGGATGGGAGGGAGACGCAAGAGGGAGGAGATATGGGTATATATGTATATGTATAGCTGATTCACATTGTTATAAAGTAGAAACTAACACACCATTGTAAAGCAACTATACTCTAAGAAAGATGTTAAAAAAAAAGAAAGAACTGCAAAATTTCTCAAATCTAAGGAAGGAAATGGACATCTACATTCAGAAGCCCGGTGAATTCCAATTATGATGAAGTCAATGTAATCACCGTGAGACAAATTATAATCAAATTGTCAAATATCAAAAAGACAAATATTTTGAAACCATCAAGAGAAAAGAGATCTAAGCAATGGGAGCTCTTATAAAACCATCAGTGGATTTGTCAGCAGAAACCTTGCTGGACAAGAGGGAGTGGGAAGATATATTCAAAGTGCTGAAAGGCAAAAATTGCCAACCAAGAATACTATTTCTGGAGAAACTGTCCTTCAAAAAGGAAGGATAAATAAAGACTTTCCTGTATAAACAAAGGCAGAGGGAGTTCATTACCACTAGACTTGCCTTAGAATAAATGCTAAAGGGAGTCCTTCAGTATGAAACATAAGAATACTAGAAAGGAACATGAAAGCATAAACTTCAATGGCAAAGGTAAATATAAAAACAAAACAGAATATTATAATACTCTAATGGTGGTATGTAAATCACTTAAGTCTGGTATAGAATTTAAAAGACCAAAGTATAAAACATATAACTATAAAAATGTGTTGGGGAGGAGAGAAGATGGCGGAAGAGTAAGACGCGGAGATCACCTTCCTTCCCACAGATACAGTAGAAATACATCTACACGTGGAACTGCTCCTACAGAACACCCACTGAATGCTGGCAGAAAACATCCGACCTCCAAAAAGGCAAGAAACTCCCCCCGTACTTGGGTAGGGCAAAACAAAAAACAAATAACAGAGACAAAAGAATAGGGACGGCACCTGCACCAGTGGGAGGGAGCTGTGAAGGAGGAAAGATTTCCACGCACTAGGAAGCCCCTTCGCGGGCAGAGACTGCGGGTGGCAGAGGGGGGAAGCTTCGGAGCCACGGAGGAGAGCGCAGCCACAGGGGTGCGGAGGGCAAAGCAGAGAGGTTCCCGCACGGAGGAGCGGTGCCAACCAGCACTCACCAGCCCGAGAGGCTTGTGTGCTCCCCCACCGGGGTGGGTGGGGCTGGGAGCTGAGGCTTGGGCTTCGGTCGGATCGCAGGGAGAGGACTGGGGTTGGCGGCGTGAACACAGCCTGAAGGGGTTAGTACACCACAGCTAGCCGGGAGGGAGTCCGGGGAAAAAGTCTGCAGCTGCCAAAGAGGCAAGAGACTTTTTCTTCCCTCTTTGTTTCCTGGTGCGCGAGGAGAGGGGATTCAGAGCGCCGCCTAAACGAATTCCAGAGATGGGCGCGAGCCGCAGCTATCAGCGCAGACCCCACAGAAACAGGGGCGCAGAGGAAAAAACGGAGAGACTCACGCACAGAGGCTCGGCGCCGAGCAGCGCTCACCAGCCCGAGAGGCTTGTCTACTCACCCACCGGGGAGGGTGGGGCTGGGAGCTGAGGCTCAGGCTTCGGTCGGATCGCAGGGAGAGGACTGGGGCTGGCGGCGAGAACACAGCCTGAAGGGGTTAGCGCACCACAGCTGGCTGGGAGGGAGACCGGGAAAAAGTCTGCAGCTGCCGAAGAGGCAAGAGACTTTTTCTTGCCTCTTTGTTTCACGGCGTGCAAGGAGAGGGGATTCAGAGCGCCGCCTAAACGAACTCCAGAGACAGGCTCGAGCCGCGGCGATCAGCGCGGACCACAGAGATGGGCGTAAGACGCTGGGGCTGCTGCTGCCGCCTCCAAAAAGCCTGTGTGTGAGCAAAGGTCACTCTCCACACCGCCCCTCCCGGTAGCCTGTGCAGCCCGCCACTGCCAGGGTTCCGTGATCTGGGGATAACTTCCCCGGGAGAACGCACTGCACGCCTCAGGCTGGTGCAACGTCACGCCGGCCTCTGCCGCCGCAAGCTCGCCAGCCTTCTCCATACCCCTCCCTCCCCGCGGCCTGAGTGAGCCAGAGCCCCCGAAGCAGCTGCTCCTTTAACCACGTTCTGTCTGGGCGGGGAACAGATACCCTCAGGCGACCTACACGCAGAGGCGGGTCCAAATCCAAAGCTGAACCCCAGGAGCTGTGCGAACAGAGAAGGGAAGGGGAAATCTCTCCCAGCAGCCTCAGAAGCAGTGGATTAAAACTCCAGAAACAACTTGATGTGCCTGCATCTGTTGAATACCTGAATAGACAACAAATCATCCCAAATTCAGGAGGTGGACTTTGGGACCAGGATATATTAATTTTTCCACTTTTCCTTTTTTTTTTGTGAGTGTATATGTATATGCTTCTGGGTGAGATTTTGTCTGTATAGCTTTGCTTTATAATAGCTTTATTTTACTTCACTATATTATAGCCTCTTTCTTTCTTTCTTTCTATTTTTTCTCCCTTTTACTCTGAGCCGAGTGGACAAAAGGCACTTGGTGCTCCAGCCAGGCATCAGGGCTGTGCCTCTGAGGTGGGAGAGCCAACTTCAGGACACTGGTCCACAAGAGACCTCCCAGCTCCACGTAATACCAAACGGCAAAAATCTCTCAGAGATCTCCATCTCAACATCAAGACCCAGCTTCACTCAACGACCAGCAAGCTACAGTGCTGGACACCCAATGCCAAACAACTAGCAAGACAGGAACACAGCCCCATCCATTAGCAGAGAGGCTGCCTAAAATCATAATAAGGCCACAGACACCCCAAAACACACCACCAGACGTGGACGTGCCCACCAGAAAGACAAGATCCAGCCTCATCCACCAGAGCTCAGGCACTAGTTCCCTCCACCAGGAAGCCTACACAACCCACTGAACCAACCTTAGCCACTGGGGACAGATACCAAAAACAACGGGAACTACGAACCTGCAGCCTGTGAAATGGAGACCCCAAACACACTAAGATAAGCAAAATGAGACGACAGAAAAACACACAGAAGATGAAGGAGCAGGGTCTAAACACACCAGACTTAACAAATGAAGAGGAAATAGGTAGTCTACCTGAAAAAGAATTCAGAATAATGATAGTAAGGATGATCCAAAATCTTGGAAATAGAATAGACAAAATGCAAGAAACATTTAACAAGGATGTAGAAGAACTAAAGAGGAACCAAGGAATGATGAAAAACACAATAAATGAAATTAAAAATATTCTAGATGGGATCAATAGCAGAATAACTGAGGCAGAAGGAAGGATAAGTGACCTGGAAGATAAAATGGTGGAAATAACTACTACAGAACAGGATAAAGAAAAAAGAATGAAAAGAACTGAGGACAGTCTCAGAGACCTCTGGGACAACATTAAACACACCAACATTCGAATTATAGGGGTCCCAGAAGAAGAAGAGAAAAAGAAAGGGACTGAGAAAATATTTGAAGAGATTATAGTTGAAAACTTCCCTAATATGGGAAAGGAAATAGTTAATCAAGTCCTGGAAGCACAGAGAGTCCCATAGAGGATAAACCCAAGGAGAAACACTCCAAGACACATATTAATCAAACTGTCAAAAATTAAATATAATGAAAACATATTAAAGGCAGCAAGGGAAAAACAACAAATAACACACAAGGGAATCCCCATAAGGTTAACATCTGATCTTTCAGCAGAAACTCTGCAAGCCAGAAGGGAGTGGCAGGATATACTTAAAGTGATGAAGGAGAAAAACCTACAACCAAGATTACTCTACCCAGCAAGGATCTCATTCAGATTCGATGGAGAAATTAAAACCTTTACAGACAAGCAAAAGCTGAGAGAGTTCAGCACCACCAAACCAGCTTTACAACAAATGCTAAAGGAACTTCTCTAGGCAAGAAACACAAAAGAAGGAAAACACCTACAATAACAAACCCAAAACATTTAAGAAAATGGGAATAGGAACATACATATCGATAATTACCTTGAATGTAAATGGATTAAATGCTCCCACCAAAAGACACAGGCTGGCTGAATGGATACAAAAACAAGACTCATATATATGCTGTCTACAAGAGACCCACTTCAGACCTAGAGACACATACAGACTGAAAGTGAGGGGATGGAAAAAGATATTCCATGCAAATGGAAATCAAAAGAAAGCTGGAGTAGCAATTCTCATATCAGACAAAATAGACTTTAAAATAAAGACTATTACAGGAGACAAAGAAGGACACTATATAATGATTAAGGGATCGATCCAAGAGGAAGGTATAACAATTGTAAATATTTATGCACCCAACATAGGAGCACCTCAATACATAAGGCAAATACTAACAGCCATAAAAGGGGAAATCGACAGCAACACAATCATAGTAGGGGACTTTAACACCCCACTTTCACCAATGGACAGATCATCCAAAATGAAAATAAATAAGGAAACACAAGCTTTAAATGATACATTAAACAAGATGGACTTAATTGATATTTATAGGACATTCCACCTAAAAACAACAGAATACACATTCTTCTCAAGTGCTCATGGAACATTCTCCAGGATAGATCATATCTTGGGTCACAAATCAAGCCCTGGCAAATTTAAGAAAATTGAAATCGTATCAAGTATCTTTTCCGACCACAACGCTATGAGACTAGATATCAATTACAGGAAAAGATCTGTAAAAAATACAAACACATGGAGGCTACACAATACACTACTTAATAACAAAGTGATCACTGAAGAAATCAAAGGGGAAATCAAAAAATACCTAGAAACAAATGACAATGGAGATACGACGACCCAAAACCTATGGGACGCAGCAAAAGCAGTGCTAAGAGGGAAGTTTATAGCAATACAAGCCTACCTCAAGAAACAGGAAACATCTGGAATAAACAACCTAACCTTGCACCTAAAGCAATTAGAGAAAGAAGAACAAAAAAACCCCAAAGCCAGCAGAAGGAAAGAAATTATAACGATCAAGTCAGAAATAAATGAAAAAGAAATGAAGGAAACAATAGCAAAAATCAATGAAACTAAAAGCTGGTTCTTTGAGAAGATAAACAAAATTGATAAACCATTAGCCAGACTCATCAAGAGAAAAAGGGAGAAGACTCAGATCAATAGAATTAGAAATGAAAAAGGAGAAGTAACTACTGACACTGCAGAAATACAAAAGATCATGAGAGATTACTACAAGCAACTCTATGCCAATAAAATGGACAACCTGGAAGAAATGGACAGATTCTTAGAAATGCACAAACTGCCGAGACTGAACCAGGAAGAAATAGAAAATATGAACAGACGAATCACAAGCACTGAAATTGAAACTGTGATTAAAAACCTTCCAACAAACAAAAGCCCAGGACCAGATGGCTTCACAGGGGAATTCTATCAAACATTTAGAGAAGAGCTAACACCTATCCTTCTCAAACTCTTCCAAAATATTGCAGAGGGAGGAACACTCCCAAACTCATTCTACGAGGCCACCATCACCCTGATACCAAAACCAGACAAAGATGTCACAAAGAAAGAAAACTACAGGCCAATATCACTGATGAACATAGATGCAAAAATCCTCAACAAAATACTCGCAAACAGAATCCAACAGCACATTAAAAGGATCATACACCATGATCAAGTGGGGTTTATCGCAGGAATGCAAGGATTCTTCAATATACGCAAATCAATCAATGTGATACACCATATTAACAAATTGAAGGAGAAAAACCATATGATCATCTCAATAGATGCAGAGAAAGCTTTCGACAAAATTCAACACCCATTTATGATAAAAGCCCTGCAGAAAGTAGGCATAGAGGGAACTTTCCTCAACATAATAAAGGCCATATATGACAAACCCACAGCCAACATTGTCCTCAATGGTGAAAAACTGAAACCGTTTCCACTAAGATCAGGAACAAGACAAGGTTGCCCACTCTCACCACTATTTTTCAACATAGGTTTGGAAGTGTTAGCCACAGCAATCAGAGAAGACAAAGAAATAAAAGGAATCCAAATTGGAAAAGAAGAAGTAAAGCTGTCACTATTTGCAGATGACATGATACTATACATAGAGAATCCTAAAGATGCTACCAGAAAACTCCTAGAGCTAATCAATGAATTTGGTAAAGTAGCAGGATACAAAATTAATGCACAGAAATCTCTTGCATTTCTATACACTAATGACGAAAAATCTGAAAGTGAAATTAAGAAATCACTCCCGTTTACCATTGCAACATAGATGTGGCACATATATACAATGGAATATTACTCAGCCATAAAAAGAAATGAAATGGAGGTATTTGTAATGAGGTGGATGGAGTTAGAGTCTGTCATACAGAGTGAATTAAGTCAGAAAGAGAAAAACAAATACAGTATGCTAACACATATATACGGAATCTAAGGGAAAAAAAAAAAAGGCCATGCAGAACCTAGTGGCAAGACGGGAATAAAGACACAGACCTACTAGAGAATGGACTTGAGGATATGGGGAGGGGGTGGGGTGAGATGTGACAGAGTAAGAGAGTGTCATGGACATATATACACTACCAAATGTAAAATAGATAGCTAGTGGGAAGCAGCCACATAGCACAGGGAGATCAGCTCGGTGCTTTGTGAGCACCTAGAGGGGTGGGATGGGGAGGGTGGGAGGGAGGGAGATGCAAGAGGGAAGAGATATGGGAACATATTGTATGTGTATAACTGATTCACTTTGTTATAAAGCAGAAGCTAACACACCATTGTAAGGCAATTATACTTCAATAAAGATGTTTAAAAAAATGTGTTAATGGATACAGAATACAAATTATGTAGTTTGTGACATCAATAACATAAAGTGTGGCGTGAGAAGAAATAAAAAAGTAGAGGTTCTGTATGCAATTGAAATTGTTTTTGACTTAAAATAGATTGTTATAGCTATAAGATATTTTATATAATTCCCATGGAAATCACAAAAAAAAACTATAAAAATACACAAAAGAAAATGGGAAAAGAATGAAAGCATGTCGCTACAAAATGTCAAGTAAACACAAAGGAAAATAGCAAGAGGAAAAGAGGGATAAAAGAGCTACAAACTAGACAGAAAACAATGAACAAAACAGCAATTGTAAGTCCTTCCCTATCAATAATTATTTTAAATATATATGAATTTAACTCTCCAATCAAAATAATAGAGTGGCTGAATGCATTTTAAAAAACCCCAAATCCAACATATACTGTCTACAAGAGACTCATTTTATATTTAAGGCTACATACAGGCTGAAAGTGAAAGAATGGAAAAATATGTCCCATCCAAATGGTAACAAAAAGAGTAGAGGTAGCCATATTTGTATCAAACAAAACAGACTTTAAGTTAAGAACTGTCATAAGAGACAAAGAAGGACATTTATAATGATAAAAGGGTCAATTCAATAGAAATATAAAATAACTATAAATATATATGGACCCAACATCAGAGCACCCAAATATATTAAGCAAATGTTGACAGAACTGAAAGGAGAAATAGATAGCAACACAACAATACTAGGATTTTTCAACACTAATAAATAGAACATCCATACAGAAGACCAATAAGGAAACAGAGAACCTGAACAACACTATAGGCCACTTTAGAACACTGTGGACCTGTCAGACATATATAAAACCCACATGGAACATTCTCTGGGGTAAATCACATGTTAAGTGACAAAACACGTCTTAATAAGTTTAAGAAGATTGAAAACATATCAAGTATCTATTCTTACCACAATGGAATGAAATTAGAGATGAATAGCGGAAAGAAAGTTGGAAAATTCACAAATATGTAGACATTAATATGCACATTCTTGAGCAATCAATGTGTCAAAAAATAAATCAAAAGGGAAATTAGAGCATCATGTGGTGTAAGAAGTTCCGCCTATTAACCCCCCTTTCTGACAATGAATTAGACACCTATCCATGAACAAAAGAATTGTTGTGGGATCTAGCACCATATACCAATGGACCCAGGAGGAGTCTCGCCCACCTGTGCATCTGGTAATAGGCAGACAGACCTTGGTACAGACTTTGGAACCTGCAGAGCCAGAAAACAGCAAACCTGCCCAGATTCCTCTCACTATGTTTAGGAAAAAACCTGGAGAGTGCTGAACTGGACAGATTCCCACTGACAAGAGAGAATTTGCAGAAGTCCATCCTTCCTGAGGGGAGATTCCAGCATGGCATTGGAGAAAAAAAAATGTTCCCCCTACCAAAAATATACTGCATGGGGCTGATTTATCTGGCTGCAGTGATTTCTCCCTCAGGGGAAAAGGAGAACAGTGAGTGAGTGACTGGCTTCTCCAGTTGTGTGGGATGCAGCTGGTGAAACTCATTTTTCTCCAGGAGCACCCAAAGTACTGAGGTGAGACTGGGGGGAGGAAGGATATTGGGAAAGAGGCAGATAAGAATTTCAAAGGGCATTAAAGGGAGCTCAGCAGCAAGCCCGCCCATGAGCCTCTGGGATTACCACACCCAGAGATCTCTCTTCTGGATCCTCAGGCCCCCAACATGCTGAGTGCTAAACCCACACCTCCTCCCACTCTGAGGCCAGTTCCTGTGTGTGCCTCCATGTGTAGTGCATGATAGAGAGCTCCAATAGACAAGGGAGCACACACAGAAAACAGGCCCCAGTCCATGGGCAAGGGAGAAAGCACAAACTTGAGCTATAGTGCCACTTTCTGGAAAATAAAAGAGAGGTTTCCAGTAGCCAGCCTGATGAGTTTTAAGAGCCAGAGAAGACATAAAACTTAAGAATTCTGCCACAAGAGGGCGCAAGAAGAGTGGAGCAGGTGCACTGATACAAAGAGGGAGAAAACCCAAGATAATAACACCACCATCAAACAGAATACTGCACCCGGAAGGTAATTAATAAAGATTTAAGGATATACCTTCTATTTTAAATGCAAAAGCAGCAATACAAAAGTACAAGGAATGTGAAAAATCAAGGAAATATATCATCACAAAAGGAAAATAATAATTCCCCAATAACAGAGCTAAAAGGCATGAAATTTTGTGATCTAGCTGATAAAGAATTCAAAATTGCTGTTTTAAAGAAACTCAATGAGCTACAAGAAAACTCAGAAAGACAATTCAACAAGGTCTTGAAAAAATACTTGATCAAAATGAAATAGGAATCATATAAGAGAACCAAATAGAAATTCTGCTGCTGAAGTACACAATAAATGAAATTAAAAATGCAATAGAGAGCATCTGCAGTACAATAGAGCAAATGGAAGACTGAATAAGTTAGTTAGAGGATAGGAATTTTGAATTAACCGAGTTAGAGGTGAACAAAGAAAAAGAGAATGAAAAAGACCAAGGAAAGCCTACATGGTATATTGGATTCCAGTAAAAGTACAAATATTAGAATAATCAAGAATCTTAAGAAGAGAGGAAGAAAGGAGTAGAAAATTTATTTAAAGAAATAATAGTCAAGAACTTCCCAAACCTGGGGAGAGAACTGGACATCCAAATACATAAAACGAATACAGGCATACCTCATTTTATTGTGCTTCACTTTATGGCACTTTGCAGATACCATGTATTTTACAAACTGAAGGTTTGTGGCAACCCTGCATTGAGCATGTCTATTGGTGCCACTTTCCCAGCAGCATTTGCTCACTTTGTTTCTCTGTGCCACATTTTGGTAATTCTTGCAATATTTCAAAGTTTTTCATGATTATTGTATTTTTTAGGGTGATCTGTGATTAGTGATCTTTGTTTCTATTGTAATTGTATTGGAGCACTACAAACTGCACCCACATAAGGCAGAGAACTTAACTGATAAATGTTGTGTGTGTTCTGACTGCTCTACCATCCAGCCGTTCCCCTTTCTCTTCCTCTCCTCAGGCCTCCCTATTCCTTGAGACATATCAATATTTAAATTAGGCCAATTAATAACCCTACAATGGCCTCTAAGTGAAAGGAAGAGTTGCACATCTCTCACTATAAATCAAAAGCTAGAAATGATTAAGCTTAGTGAGGAAGGCATGTTGAAAGTTGAGATAGGCCAAAAGCTAGGCCTTTTGTGACAAACAGTTAGCCAAGTTGTGAATGTGAAGGAAAAATTCTTGAAGCAAATTAAAAGTGCTACTCCAGTAAACACATGGATGATAAGTGAAATAACCTTATTGTTGATGCGGAGAAAGCTTCCTTAAGCCAAAGCCTAATCCAGCACAACGCCCTAACTCTCTAAAATTCTATGAATGCTGAGAGAGGTAAGGAAGCTGCAGAAGAAAATTTTGAGGCTGGCAGGGGTTGGTTCATGAGGTTTAAGGAAAGAAGTCATCTACATAACATCAAAATGCAAGGTGAAGCTGCAAGTGCTGATGGAGAAGCTGCAGCAAGTTACCAAGAAGATCTAGCTAAGATACTTAATGAAGGTGGTTACCTACTCTAAGCAACAGATTTTCAATGTAGACAAAACAGCTCTATATTGGAAGATGTCATCTAGGACTTTCATAGCTAGATAGGAGATGTCAATGCCTGACTTCAAAGATTCAAAGAACAGGCTGACGTAAGGGGGTAATGCAGCTGGTGGCTTTAAGTTGAAGCCATTCCCAAAATCCCAGGGCCCTTAAGAATCATGCTAAATATACTCTGCCTGTGCTCTATAAATGGAACAACGAAGTCTGGATGACAGCACATCTGTTTACAATGTGGTTTACTAAATACTTCAAGCCTAATGTCGAGACATACTAATCAGAAAAAAAGATTCCTTTCAAAATATTACTGCTCATTGACAATGCACCTGGTCACCCAAGAGCTCTGCTGGAGATGTACAATGAGATTTACATTGTTTTCATGCCTGCTAACACAATACCTCTTCTGCAGCCCAAGGATTAAGGAGTAATTTCAACTTTCAAGTCTTATTATGTAAGAAATACATTTCATAAGGCTACAGCTACCATAAATAGCGATTCCTCTGATGGAACTAAGAAATGCAAATTGAAAGCCCTCTGGAAAGGATTCACGATTCTAGATGCCATTAAGAACATTCAGAGGAGCTTCAAGATGGCAGAAGAGTAAGACATGGAGATCACCTTGCTCCCCACAAATACATCAGAAATACATCTACATGTGGAAGAACTCCTACAGAACACCTACTGAACACTGGCAGAATACCTAAGACCTCCCCAAAGGCAAGAAACTCCCCCATGTACCTGGGTAGTGCAAAAGAAAAAATTAAAAAGAGAGACAAAAGAATAGGGACGGGACCTGCACCAGTGGGAGGGAGCTGTGAAGGAGGAAAGGTTTCCACACACTAGGAAGGCTCTTCGTGGGCGGAGTTTGTGGGTGGCGGAGGGGGAAGCTTCAGAGCCATGGAGGAGAGCACAACACAGCCGTGCGGAGGGCAAAGTGGAGGGATTCCTGCAGAGAGGTTCGGTGCTGATCAGCACTCACTAGCCCAAGAGGCTTGTCTGCTCACCCGCCGGGATGAGTGGGGTCTGGGAGCTCAGGCTCCGGCATCGGTAGGATCCCAGGGAGAGGACTGGGGTTGGCTGTGTGAACACAGCCTGAAGGGGCTAGGGCGCAACAGCTAGCCAGGAGGGAGTCTGGGAAAAAGTCTGGAGCTGCCAAAGAGGCAAGAGACTTTTTCTTGCCTCTTTGTTTCCAGGTGCGCAAGGAGAGGGGATTAAGAGCACTGCTTAAAGGAGCTCCAGAGACGGGCGCGAGCCACAGCTATCAGCACGGACCCCAGAGACGGGCATGAGACGCTAAGGCTGCTGCTGCAGCTACCAAAAAGCCTGTGTGCGAGCACAGGTCACTATCCACACTTCCCCTCCTGGGAGCCTGCGCAGCCCGCCACTGCCAGGGTCCCGTGATCCAGGGACAACTTCCCCGGGAGAACACACGGCACGCCTCAGGGTGGTGCAATGTCACGACTGCCTCTGCCACCGCAGGGTAGCCACGCATCCCGTGCCCCTCCCTCACCCTGGCCTCAGTGAGCCAGAGCCCCTGAATCAGCTGCTCCTTTAACCCCGTCCTGTCTGAGCGAAGAAAAGAGGCCCTCAGGTGACCTACATGAAGAGGTGGGTCCAAATCTAAAGCTGAACCCCAGGAGCTGTGCGAACAAAGAAGAGAAAGGGAAATTTCTCCCAGCAGCCTCAGGAGCAGTGGATTAAATCTCCACAAACAACTTGATGTACCCTGCATCTGTGGAACACCTGAATAGACAACGAATCATCCCAAATTGAGGAGGTGGACTTTGGGAGCAACGATGTATATATTTGTTTCCCTTTTTGTGAGTGTGTATGAGTATGCTTCTGTGCGTGATTTTGTCTGTATAGCATTCTTTTACCATTTGTCCTAGGGTTCTGTCTGTCCATTTTGCTTGTTTGTTTGTTTGTTTGTTTTTAGTATAGTTTTTAGCACTTGTTATTATTGGTGGATTTGTGTTTTGGTTTGGTAGCTCTCTTCTTTCTTTCTTTTTTATATTACTTTTTAAAAATTTTTTTAAACAATTATTTTTTATTTTAATAACTTTATTTTATTGTTTTTTGCTTTATTTTGTTTTCTTCTTTCTTTCTTTCTTTTCTCCATTTTATTCAAAGCCATGTGGATGACAGGCCCTTGGTGCTCCAGCCAGGCGTGAGGGAAGTGCTGCTGAGATGTGAGAGCCAAGTTCAGGACACTGGTCCACAAGAGACCTCCCAGCTCCACGTAATATCAAATGGTGAAAATCTCCCAGAGATGTCCATCTCACGGCCAAGACCCAGCTGCACTCAATGACCAGCAAGCTACAGTTCTGTACACCCAGTGCCAAACAACTAGCAAAACAGGAACACAACACTATTCATTAGCAGAGAGGCTGCCTAAAATCATAATAAGGCCACAGACACCACAAAACACACTACCAGACGTGGACCTGCCCACCAAAACACAACATCCAGCCTCCTCCACAATAACACAGGCACTACTATCCTCCACCAGAAAGCCTACACAACCCACTGAACAAACCTTAGCCACTGGGGACAGACACCAAAAACAACGGGAACTACGAACCTGCAGCCTGCGAAAAGGAGACCCCAAACACACTAAGATAAGCAAAATGAAAAGACAGAAAAACACACAGCAGATGAAGGAGCAAGGTAAAAGCACATCAGACATAACAAATGAAGAGTAAATAGGCAGTCTACCTGAAAAGGAATTCAGAATAATGATAGTAAAGATGATCCAAAATCTTGGAAATAGAATAGACAAGATGCAAGAAACATTTAACATGGACCTAGAAGAACAAAAGAAGAACCAAGCAATGATGAAAAACACAATAAATGAAATTAAAAATACTCTAGAAGGGATCAATAGCAGAATAACTGAGGCAGAAGAACGGATAAGTGACCTGGAAGATAAAATAGTGGAAATAACTACTGCAGAGCAGAATAAAGAAAAAAGAAAGAAAAGAAGTCAGGACAGTCTCAGAGACCGCTAGGACAACATTAAATGCACCAACATTCGAATTATAGGGGTCCCAGAAGAAAAAGAGAAAAAGAAAAGGACTGAGAAAATATTTGAAGTGATTATAGTTGAAAACTTCCCTAATATGGGAAAGGAAATAGTTAATCAAGTCCTTGAAGCACAGACAGTCCCATACAGGATAAATCCAAGGAGAAACACGCCAATACACATATTAATCAAACTATCAAAAATTAAATTTAAAGAAAACATATTAAAAGCAGCAAGGGAAAAACAACAAATAACACACAAGGGAATCCCCATAAGGTTAACAGCTAATCTTTCAGCAGAAACTCTGTAAGCCAGAAGGGAGTGGCAGGGCATATTTAAAGTGATGAAGGAGAAAAACCTACAATTAAGATTACTCTACCCAGCAAGGATATCATTCAGATTTGATGTAGAAATTAAAATCTTTACAGACAAGAAAAAGCTGAGAGAGTTCAGCACCACCAAACCAGCTTTAAAACAATTGCTAAAGGAACTTCTCTAGGCAGGAAACAAAAGAGAAGGAAAACAACTACAATAACAAACCCAAAACATTTAAGAAAATGGGAATAGGAACATACATATCGATAATTACCTTAAATGTAAATGGATAAAATGCTCCCACCAAAAGACACAGACTGGCTGAATGATACAAAAACAAGACCCGTATATATTCTGCCTACAAGAGACCCAATTCAGACCTAGGGACACATACAGACTGAAAGTGAGGGTATGGAAAAAGATATTCCATGCAAATGGAAATCAAAAGAAAGCCGGAGTAGCAATTCTCATATCAGCCAAAATAGATTTTAAAATAAAGACTATTCCAAGAGACAAAGACGGACACTATATAATGATCAAGGGATCGATTCAAGAAGAAGATATAACAATTGTAAATATTTATGCACCCAACATAGGAGCACCTCAATACATAAGGCAAATACTAACAGCCATAAAAGGGGAAATCGACAGTAACACAATCATAGTAGGGGACTTTAAAAACCCACTTTCACCAAGTGACAGATCATCCAAAATGAAAATAAACAAAGAAAAACAAGCTTTAAATGGTACATTAAACAAGATGGACTTAATTGATATTTATAGGACATTCCACCTAAAAACAACAGAATACACATTTTTCTCAAGTGCTCATGGAACATTCTCCAGGATAGACCATATCTTGGGTCACAGATCAACCCTTGGTAAATTTAAGAAAATTGAAATCATATCAAGTACCTTTTCCGACCACAATGCTATGAGACTAGATATCAATTACAGGAAAAGATCTGTAAAAAATACAAACTCATGGAGGCTACACAATACACTACTTAAAAACGAAGTGATCACTGAAGAAATCAACGGGGAAATCAAAAAATACCTAGAAACAAATGACAATGGAGACATGACGACCCAAAACCTATGGGATGCAGCAAAAGCAGTTCTAAGAGGGAAGTTTATAGCAATACAAGCCTACCTCAAGAAACAGGAAACATCTCGAATAAACAACCTCAACTTGCACCTAAAGCAATTAGAGAAAGAAGAACAAAAAACCCCCAAAGTTAGCAGAAGGAAACAAATCATAAAGATCAGATCAGAAATAAATGAAAAAGAAATGAAGGAAACAATAGCAAAGATCAGTAAAACTAAAAGCTGGTTCTTTGAGACGATAAACAAAATTGATAAACCATTAGCGAGATTCACCAAGAAAAAAAGGGAGAAGACCCAAATCAATAGAATTAGAAAGGAAAAAGGGGAAGTAACAACTGACACTGCAGAAATACAAACGATCATGAGAGATTACTACAAGCAACTCTATGCCAATAAAATGGACAACCTGGAAGAAATGGACAAATTCTTAGAAATGCACAACCTACCGAGACTGAACCAGGAAGAAACAGAAAATATGAACAGACGAATCACAAGCACTGAAATTGAAACTGTGATTAAAAACCTTCCAACAAACAAAAGCCCAGGACCAGATGGCTTCACAGGCGAATTCTATCAAACATTTAGAGAAGAGCTAACACTTATCCTTCTCAAATTCTTCCAGAATATTGCAAAGGAAGAAACACTCCCCAACTCATTCTATGAGGCCACCATCATCCTGATACCAAAACCAGACAAAGATGTCACAAAGAAAGGAAACTACAGGCCAATATCACTGATGAACATAGATGCAAAAATCCTCAACAAAATACTAGCAAACAGAATCCAACAGCACATTAAAAGGATCATACACCATGATCAAGTGGGGTTTATCCAGGAATGCAAGGGTTCTTCAATATACGCAAATCAATCAATGTGATACACCATATCAACAAATTGAAGGAGAAAAACCATATGATCATCTCAATAGATGCAGAGAAAGCTTTCGACAAAATTCAACACCATTTATGATAAAAAGCCCTGCAGAAAGTAGGCATAGAGGGAAATTTCCTCAACATAATAAAGGGCATCTATGACAAACACACAGCCAACATTGTCCTCAATGGTGAAAAACTGAAACCATTTCCACTAAGATCAGGAACGAGACAATGTTGCCCACTCTCACCAGTATTATTCAACATAGTTTTGGAAGTTTTAGCCACAGCAATCAGAGAAGAAAAAGAAATAAAAGGAATCCAAATTGGAAAAGAAGAAGTAAAGCTGTCACTGTTTGTAGATGACATGATACTATACATAGAGAATCCTAAAGATGCTACCAGAAAACTACTAGAGCTAGTCAATGAATTTGATAAAGTAGCAGGATACAAATTTAATGCACAGAAATCTCTTGCATTCCTATACACTAATGATGAAGAATCTGAAAGTTAAATTAAGAAAACACTCCCATTTACCATTGCAACAAAAAGAATAAAATATCTAGGAATAAACCTACCTAAGGAGAGAAAAGACCTGTATGCAGAAAATTAAAAGACACTGATGAAAGAAATTAAAGATGATACAAATAGATGGAGAGATATACCATGTTCTTGGATTGGAAGAATCAACATTGTGAAAATGACTCTACTACCCAAAGCAATCTACAGATTCAATGCAATCCCTATCAAACTACCACTGGCATTTTTCACAGAACTAGAACAAAAAATTTCACAATTTGTATGGAAACACAAAAGACCCCGTATAGCCAAAGCAATCTTGAGAACGAAAAATGGAGCCTGAGGAATCAGGCTCCCTGATTTCAGACTATACTATAAAGCTACAGCAAGCAAGACAGTATGGTACTGGCACAAAAACAGAAACATAGATCAATGGAACAGGATAGAAAGCCCAGAGATAAACCTACGCACATATGGTCACCTTATCTTTGATAAAGGAGGCAAGCATATACAGTGGAGAAAACACAGCCTCTTCAATAAGTGTGCTGGGAAAACTGGACAGGTACATGTAAAAGTATGAAATTAGAACACTCCCTAACACCATAAACAAAAATAAACTCCAAATGGATTAAAGACCAAAAGGTAAGGCCAGACACTATCAAACTCTTAGAGGAAAACATAGGCAGAACACTCTATGACATAAATCACAGCAAGATCCTTTTTGACCCACCTCCTAGAGAAATGGAAATAAAAACAAAAAGAAACAAATGGGACCTAATGAAACTTAAAAGCTTTTGCACAGCAAAGGAAACCGTAAACAAGACCAAAAGACAACCCTCAGCATGGGAGAAAATATTTGCAAATGAAGCAATTGACAAAGGATTAATTTCCAAAATTTCCAAGCAGCTCATGCAGCTCAATAACAAAAAAACAAACAACCCAATCCACAAATGGGCAGAAGACCTAAATAGACATTTCTCCAAAGAAGATATCCAGATTGCCAACAAACACATGAAAGAATTCTCAACATCATTAATCATTAGAGAAATTCAAATCAAAACTACAATGAGATATCATCTCACACTGGTCAGAATGGCCATCATCAAAAAATCTAGAAACAGTAAATACTGGAGAGGGTGTGGAGAAAAGAGAACACTCTTGCACTGTTGGTGAGAATGTAAATTGATACAGCCACTATGGAGAACAGTATGGAGTTTCCTTAAAATACTAAAAATAGAACTACCATATGACCCAGCAATCCCACTACTGGGCATATACCCTGAGAAAACCATAATTCAAAAGAGTCATGTACCAAAATGTTCATTGCAGCTCTATTTACAATAGCCAGGACATGGAAGCAACGTAAATGTCCATCATCGGATGAATGGATAAAGATATGTCACATATATACAATGGAATATTACTCAGCCATAAAAAGAAACGAAATGGAGTTGTTTGTAGTGAGGTGGATGGAGTTAGAGTCTGTCATACAGAGTGAAGTAAGCCAGAAAGAGAAAAACAAATACACTATGCTAACACATATATATGGAATCTAAGGGGAAAAAAAAGGTCATGAAGAACCTAGTGGCAAGACAGGAATAAAGACACAGACCTACTAGAGAATTGACTCGAGGATATGGGGAGGGGGAAGGGTAAGATGTGACAAAGTGAGAGAGTGGCATGGACATATATATACTACCAAATGTAAAATAGATATCTAGTGGGAAGCAACCGCATAGCACAGGGAGATCAGCTCTATTCTTTGTGACCACCTAGAGGGGTGGGATAGGGAGGGTGGGAGGGAGGGAGATGCAAGAGGGAAGAGATATGGGTACATATATATATGTATATCTGATTCACTTTGTTATAAAGCAGAAACTAACACACAGTTGTGGAGCAATTATACTCCAATAAAGATGTTAAAAAAAATATCAGATCAGAAATAAATGAAAAAGAAATTAAGGAAATGATAGCAAAGATCAATAAAAATAAAAGCTGGTTCTTTAGGAAGATAGACAAAATTGATAAAGTATTAGCCAGACTCAACAAGAAATAAAGGGAGAAGACTCAAATCAATAGAATTAGAAATGAAAAAGGAGAAGTAACAACTGACACTGCAGAAATACAAAGGATCACGAGACATTACTACAAGCAACTATACGCCAATAAAGTGGACAACCTGGAAGATATGGACATATTCTTAGAAATGTACAACCTTCTGAGACTGAACCAGGAAGAAATAGAAAATATGAACAGACCAATCAAAAGCACTGAAATTAAAACTGTGATTAAAAATCTTCCGACCAACAAAAGCCCAGGACCAGATGGCTTCACAGGGGAATTCTAGCAAACATTAAGGGAAGAGCTAACACCTATCCTTCTCAAACTCTTCCAAAATATAGCAGAAGGAGGAACACTCCTAAAGTCATTCTACGAGGCCACCATCACTCTGATACCAAAACCAGACAAAGATGTCCCAAAAAAGAAAACTAGAGGCATATATCACTGATGAAGAGCGATGCAAAAATCCTCAACAAAATACTAGCAAACAGAATCCAGCAGAACATTAAAATGATCATACAACATGATCAAGTGGGGTTTATCCCAGGAATGCAAGGATTCCTCAGTATACACAAATCAATCAATGTGATACACCATATTAACAAATTGAAGGAGAAAAACCATATGATCATCTCAATAGATGCAGAAAAACCTTTTGACACAATTCAACACCCATTTATGATAAATCACTCCAGAAAAAAGGCATAGAGGGAACATACGTCAACATAATAGAGACCATATATGGCAAACCCAAAGCCAACATCGTTCTCAAGGGTGAAAAGCTGAAACCATCTCCTCTAAGATCAGTAACAAGACAAGGTTTCCCACTTTCACCACTATTAATCAACATAGTTTTGGATGTTTTAGCCACAGCAATCAGAGAAGAAAAAGAAATAAAAGGAATCCAAATCGGAAAAGAAGAAGTAAAGCTGTCACTGTTTGCAGATGACATGATACTATACATAGAGAATACTAAAGATGCTACCAGAAAACTACTAGAGCTAATCAGTGAATTTGATAGAGTAGCAGGATACAAAATTAATGCACAGAAATCTCTTGCATTCCTATACACTAATGATGAAAACTCTGAAAGAGAAATTAAGGAAACACTCCCATTTACCATGCAACAAAAAGAATGTAGTACCTAGGAATAAACCTACCTAAGGAGACAAAAGACCTGTATGCATAAAATTATAAGACACTGATGAAAGAAATTAAAAATGATACGAACAGATGGAGAGATATACCATATTCTTGCATTGGAAGAATCAACATTGTGAAAATGGGTATACTATCCAAAGCAATCTACAGATTCAATGTAATCCCTATCAAACTACTGCTGGCATTTTTCCCAGAACTAGGACAAAAAATTTCACAATTTGTATGGAAACACAAAAGACCCTGAATAGCCAAAGGAATCTTGAGAAAGAAAAACGGAGCTGGAGGAATCAGGCTCCCTTACTTCAGACTATACTACAAAGCTACACTAATCAAGACAGTATGGCACTGGAACAAAAACAGCAATATAGATCATTGGAACAGGATAGAAAGCCCAGTGGTAAACCCATGCCATACGGTCACCTTATCTTTGATAAAGGAGGCAAGAATATGCAATGGAGAAAAGACAGCCTCCTAAATAAGTGGTGCTGGGAAAACTGGACAGCTACATGTAAAAGAATGAAGTCACAACACTCCCTAACACCAAACAAAAAATAAACTCAAAATGGTTTAAAGACCTAAATGGAAGGCTAGACACCATAAAACTCTTAGAGGAAAACATAGGAAGAACACTCTTTGACATAAATCACAGCAAGATCCTTTCTGACCCACCACCTTGTGAAATGGAAATAAAAACAAAAATAAACAAATGGGACCTAATGAAACTTAAAAGCTTTTGCAGAGCAAAAGAAACCATAAACAATACGAAAAGACAATCCTCAGAATGGGAGAAAAATTTGCAAATGAAGCAACTGACAAATGATTAATCTCCAAAGTATACAAACAGCTCATGCAGCTCAATATCCAAAAATCAAACCACCCAATCCAAAAATGGGCAGAAGACCTAAATAAACATTTCTCCAAAGAAGATATACAGCTGGCCAGCAAACACATAAAAGGATGAACAACATCACTAATCATTAGAGAAATGCAAATCAAAACTACAATGAGGTGTCACCTCATACCGGTCCGAATGGCCATCATCAAAAAATCTACAAACAATAAATTCTGGAGAGGGTTTGGAGAAAAGGGAACCCTCTTGCACTGTTGGTGGGAATGTAAATTGATACAGCCACTACAGAGAACAGTATGGAGTTTCCTTAAAATACTAAAAATAGAATTACCATATGACCCAGCAATCCCACTACTGGGCATATACCCTGAGAAAACCATAATTCAAAAAGAGTCATGTACCACAATGTTCATGGCAGCTGTAATTTAGAATACCTAGGAAATGGAAGCAACCTAAGTGTCCAGCAACAGATGAATGGATAAAGAAGATGTGGCACATATATACAATGGAATATTACTCAGCCATAAAACGAAACGAAATTGAGTCATTTGTAGTGAGGTGGATGGACCTAGATACTGCCATAAAGAGTGAGGTAATTCAGAAAGAGAAAAATAAATACCGTATGCTAACACATATATATGGAATCAAAAAAAAAATGGATCTGAAGAACCTAGGGGTAAGACAGGGATAAAGACACAGATGTAGAGAATGGACTTGAGGACATGGGGAGGGGGAAGTGTAAGCTCAGATGAAGTGAGAGAGTAGCACTGACATATATACTTTACCAAATGTAAAACTGATAGCTAGTGGGAAGCAGGTGCATAGCACAGGGAGATCAGCTCGTTACTTTGTTACCACCTAAAGGGGTGGGACAGGGAGGGTGGGAGGGAGATGCAAGTGGGAGGAGATATGGGGATATATGTATATGTATAGCTGATTCACTTTGTTATACAGCAGAAACTAACACAACATTGGAAAACAATTATACTGCAATAAAGATGTTTAAAAAAAAAAGAAATACATAGGATCATAAGAGACTACTAGGAACAGTATATGCCAACCAATTGGATAACCTATAAGAAACGGATAAATTTCCCAAAACATACAACCTACCAAGATTGACTCAGGAGGAAACAGATAATGTGATCAGACCAGACCAATAATTATTAAGGAGACTGAATCAGTAATCAGAAGACTCCCAACATAGAAAACCCCAGGATCAGATGGTTTCATTGGTTAAATCTACCAAATGTTAAAGGAAAAATTAATACCAATCCTTCTCAGACTCTTCCAAAAAATTGAAGAGGAAGGAACACATTTAAATTCATTTTACAAGGCCAGAATTACCCTGATACCAAAGTTAGATTAGGAGTCTACAAGTAAATAAAACTATAGACCAATATCCCTGATGAATACAGACACAACAATTCTCAACAAAATATTAGCAAACTGATCTCAACAATATATTAAAAGGATTATACATCATAATCAAGTGGGATTTATCCCTGTAAAGCAAGAATGGTTCAATTATGCAAATCAATAAAGGTGATACACCATATTAGCAGAAAAGAAAAAATTATATGATTATCCCTGAAGAGGCAGAAAAATCATTTGTCAATATACAATATGTGTTCATAACTAAAACCCTCAATGAACTGGGTATAGAAGGAACATACTTCAGTATAATAAAGGCCATATAACAAACCCACAGCTAACATTATACTCAACAGTGAACATTTGAAAGCTTTTCCTCTAATATCAGGAAAAAGCCAAGGATTCCCACTCAGACCACTCTTATTCAACATAGTACGGTCAGTCCTCACTAGAGAGCAATTTAGCAAGACAACAATAAATAAATAAATAAATAGAAAAATAAATAAATAATAAACATCCAAATTGGAAAGGAAAAAGGAAAATTGTCATTACCTGCAGATGATATGATATCATACTTAGAAAAAGTCTAATGAGTCAACCATAAAATTATTTGAACTAATCAACAAACTCAGTAAAGTTGCAGGATATAAAATCAACATACAGAAATCAGTTTTTTTTTTCTTTACAGTAACAACAAAACATCTGGAAAAAAAGATAACTAAGCCATTCACAACATCATCAAAAACAATAAAATACAGTTGACCCTTGAACAAAGTGGGGGTTGGGGAGCTGATGCTCTGTGCAGCCAAAAATCTGCATATAACTTAGAGTTATATGCCCTCCATGTATGTGGTTCCCCTGTACCCCCTGTTCCACATCCACAGATTCAACCAATTGTGGGTTATGTAATACTGTAGTATTTACTATTGAAAAAAAATCCATGTATAAGTGGACCAGCACAATTCAAACCCATGTTGTTCAAGGGTCAACTGTCTTTAGAAGATACCTGTACAATGAAAATTACAAGACCTTGATGAAAACAATTGAAAAGACACAAACAAATGGAAAGACATCCTGTGTTCATGGATCCGAAGAATTAATATCATTAAAATGCCCAACTATCCAAAGCCTTCTGTAGATTAAATGGAATCCTTATCAAAATTCCAATGGCATGTTTTAACCAGAATAGAAACAATCGTAAAATTTGCATGGAACCACAAAAGACTCCAAATAGCCAAAGCAATCATAAGAAAAAAGAACAAAGATGGAATCATCACACTTCCTGATTTCAAACTATATTACAAAGTTATAATAATCAAAACGGTATGGGACTGACTAACATAAAATAGACATACAGAGCAACTGAATACAATTGAGAGCCCAGAAATAAACCCCACATATATGTTCAACCAATATTTGACAAGGGTGCCAAGAACACTCAATGACAAAAGGATGGTCTCTTCAACAAATGGTATTAGGAAAACTGGATAATCAGATGCAGAAAAATTAAACTGGATCCCTGTCTTACACCACTCACAAAAATTAACTCAGAATGGGATAAAAATTTAAACATAAGACCTGATACCATAAAACTCCTAGAAGAAAACATAGGGAAGAAACTCTTTAACATTGGACTGGGCAATGTTTTTTGGTATTACACCAAAAGCACAAGCAACAAAAGCAGAAATCAACAAGTAGAACTACATCACATATAAAAGCTACACAGCAAAAGTAACAATCAAAAAAATGAAAAGGCAACCTATGGAGTGGGAGAAAATATTTGCAAAGCATATACAAGATAAGGAGTTAACATCCAAAGTATATAAAGAATTCATACAACTCAGTGTAAAAAAGAAATCCAATACAAAATGAGCAAAGGAACTAAATAGACATTTTTCCAAAGAAGACATACAAATGGCTAACAGGTACATGAAAAGATGTTCAACATCACTAATCATCAGGGAACTGCAAATCCAAACCACAATGAGATATCACCTCATACCTAATAGAATGGTTACCATCAAGAAGATAAGAGATGTGTTGGTGAGGATGCGGTAAAAAGGGCACCTTTGTACACTGTTGGTAGGAACATAATTTATTTCAGCTACTATGGAAAGTAATATGGAGATTTCTCAAAAAATTAAAAATAGAACTACCATTTCAAGTCCACTAATGAGTATATATCCAAAGGAAATGAAAACAAGATATTAAAGAAATATATGCACTCCCATGTTTACTACAGCATTATTCACAATAGACAAGATATGGAGACAACCTAAGTATCTGTTAACAGGTTACTGGATATAGAAGCTATAAATATAAATATAAATATATATCAATACACACACACACACACACACACACACACACACACAATGAAACATTATTCAGCCATGAGAAAGGAGGAAATCCTACCACTTGCAGCAACATGAATGGACATTGAGGACATTATGCTAAGTGAGATAAGTCAGACAGAGAAAGACAAATACTGTATGATATCACTTATATGTAGAATCTAAAGAAGCCACCTCATAGAAACAGAGTAGAATCATGGTTCCCAGAGGCTAGCGGTAGGGAAGTGGGGATACATTTTTTAAGGGTACAAACTGGGAACAAGTGAATAAATAAGTCCTAGAGTGCCAATATATAGCATAGTGATTATAATCAACAATATTATATTGTAAACTTCAAAGTTTCTAAGAGACTAGATCTTAATTGTACCCACCACACACACACACACAAAAATGGTAATTATGTGACATGATATAGGTGTTAGCTAACGCTATGGTAATAATCATATTGAACACATAAATGTATCAAATCAACATGTTGTACAACTGAAACTTACACAGTGTTATATGTCAATTATATTTCAATTAAAAAAACAAACTTAAGATGGTTTTAAGAGTGAAAAAGGGGAAATAAGAAAGTATCTTAAGACAAATGAAAATGAAAACACAACATAGCAAAACGCGAGATTCAGTAAAAGCAGTAATAAGAGAGAATTTTATACCATTATTCACTGACATTAAAAAAGAAGAAAGATTTCAAATAATCGGCATAACTTTACATCTTAGGGAACTATAAAAAGAACAAACTATGCCCAAAGTTAGCAGAAGGAAGTAAATAATAAATATCAAAGCAGAAATAAATGAAACAGAGAATAGAAAACAATTAAGAGTTGGTTCTTTTGAAATGAAAACAAAATTTTAAAACCTTCAGCTAGAGTAACTACGGAAAATAGAAAGAAGAATCAAATAAATAAAAAAAGAAATTCAAGAGGTGACATTAAAACCAAAACTGATATCACATAAATTAAAAGTATTACAAGAGATCATAGGGGACTACTATAAACAATAACATGCCAACAAACTGGATAACCTGGAAGAAATGGATAAATTGTTAAAAACATACAACCTACCAAGACTAAATCAGGAATATATTGATAATCTTAACAGACCTATAACTAGTAAGGAGAGTAAATGAATAATCAAAAATGTTCCAACAATGAAAAGCCTAGGACCAGATGGTTTCATGGATGAACTCTACCAAACATTAAAGAAGAACACCAGTCCTTTTCAAACTCTTTCAAAAAATCAAAAAGGAGGAAACACTTGCAAACACAATTTATGAGGCCAGCATTACCGTGATACCACAGGCATAAAAAGATACTAGAAGAAAGAAAACCAATATCCCTGAATACAGATGCAAAAATCCTAAACAAAATATTAGCAAATTGAATTCAATAGAACATCAAAAGGATCATACACCATAAACAAGTGGAATTTATCCCTGGGATTCAAGGATAGTTCAACAGAGGAAAATCAATGTGATATATCACATTAACAGAACAAAGGAAAAAATATGATTATTTCGTAGATGCAGAAAAAGCATTTGACAAATTTCAACATTCTTTTATTATAAAAATACTCAACAAATTAGGAATGGAAGGAAATTACCTCAGCATAATAAAGGTTGTATATAAAAATCCCACAGTAACATCATACTCAAGAGTAAAAAAACTGAAAGCTTTTTTTCTAAGTTCAGGAACAAGGCAAGGATGCCCACTTTCACCACGTAAATTCAACATAGTATTGAAGACTACTGCTAGCTAGATCAATTAGGCAAGTAAAAGAAATTTAAAAGGCATCAAAATCAGTTCAGGACACAAAATCAACATTAAAAAACCAGCTGTGGGCTTCCCTGGTGGCGCAGTGGTTGAGAATCTGCCTGCCAATGCAGGGGACACGGGTTCGAGCCCTGGTCTGGGAAGATCCCACATGCCATGGAGCGACTAGGCCCGTGAGCCACAACTACTGAGCCTGCGCGTCTGGAGCTTGTGCTCCGCGGCGAGACAGGCCACGATAGTGAGAGGCCCACGCACCGCGATGAAGAGTGGCCCCCGCTTGCCGCAACTAGAGAAAGCCCTCGCACAGAAACGAAGACCCAACACAGCCAAAAATAAAATAAATAAATAATTAATTAAATAATTTTTTAAAAAACCAGCTGCATTTCCATACACTAACAATGAACAATCTGATAGAAAATTAAGAACATAATTGCAATTACAACAGCATCAAAAAGAGAAAAATAATTAGGAAAAATTTAATCAAGGAGTCTAAAGACTTGTACACTGGAAACCAAAAAACATTGCTGGAAGAAATTAAAGATGACATAAATAATTGGAAAGACATCTCATGTTCATGGATTGGAAGGCTCAATATAGTTAAAATGTCCACACTACCCAAAGCAATCTATAGATTGAATGCAATCCCTATCAAAATCCCAATGGCATTTTTTACAGCAAACAGAACAAAATTGAAGGCCTCACATTTCCTGTTTTCAAAACATATTACAAAGCTACACTAATTAAAACAGTATAGCATAAAGACAAACATATAGACCTATGGAAGAGTACAGAGAGCCCAGGAACAAACTCACCTATATACTGTCAACCGTCTTTGACAGGGTAGCAAGAACACACAATGGGGAAAGAACATTCTCTTCAGTAAATGATATCAGAAAACTGAATGTCCACATGCAAAAGAATGAAACTGAACACTTATCACATATCATACACAAAAATCAACTCAAAATGGATTAAAGACTTAAATGTAAGACCTGAAACCATAAAACTCCTGAAAGGAAACATAGAGGAAAAGCTTCATAATATTGATCTTATAAATGATTTCTTGGATATGACACCAAAAGTACAGGGCAACAAAAGCAAAAATAGACAAATGGGAGTATGTCAAACTAAAAAGCAGATTCACAGAAAAACAGATGATCAACAGAGTGAAAAATCAACATATGGAATGGGAGAAAATATTTGCAAGCCATATTTCTGATAAGGGGTTAATTTCCAAAATATATAAGAAACTCTTAGAACTCAATAGTAATCAATCAATCAATCAATCTTAATTTTAAAAAAACGACCCGAATAAACATTTTTCCCAAAGAAGACATACAAGTTGCCGAGATGTATATGAAAAGATGGTCAAACATTGCTAATTACCAAGGAAATGCAAACCAAAACCATATGAAGATATTACCTCACACCTGTTTGGATGGCCATTATAATAAAAGAAAAAAAAAGGGAAAATAACAATTGTTGGAGAGAATGTTTAGAAACTAGAACCCTTGTACCATGTTGGTGGGAATGTAAAACAGTGCAGTTGCTAAGGAAAACAGCATGGAGGTTCCTTAAAACGTTTTTTGAATATTACCATATGATCTAACAATCCCACTTCCAGGTATTTGTCCAAAAGTAGTGAAAATGGGATCACTAAGAGATATTTGCACTCCCACGTTCACTGCTGCATTATTTACAATAGTCAAGAGGTGGCAACAACCTAAATGTCCATTGATGAATACATAGATAAAGAAAATAAGGTAAATACATACAATGGAATATTATTCAGCCTTAAAAAATAAGGAAATTCTGTTATGTGCTACAACATTGACAAATCTTAAGGACATTATGCTAAGTGAAATAAACCAGTCACAGAAGGACAAATAGTGCATGATTCTACCTATATAAGGTATCTAAAGTAGTCCAAAGTAGTCAGACTCACAGAAGCAAAAAGTAGAATGGTGGTTGCCAACAGCTCGGAGGAGGGAAAAATGGGGAGTTACTGTTAAATGAGTATAGAGTTTCAGTCATACAAGATGAGAAAGTTCTAGAGATCGCCTGTATAATACTGAACTCTTAAAATTTTGTTAGGAGGGTAGATCTCATGTTATGTGTATCTTACTACAATTTTTAAAAATTGAAGAAGTAGTCCTAACATATCAATAATTATTTTAACATATAAATAACTTAAATTCACCAATTAAAATACAGAGATTGGCAAAGTGGATTAAAAAAAACATGGTCCAGTATATGCTGTCTGCAAGAAATTCACTTCAAACAAAGACATGTGTAGGTTGAAAGTAAATGGATGGGAAAAAAAGATATACTATTGAAGCATGACTGTTTAAGAAAGCACTTTTGCATAAAGTAGACATCAGAGCAAGGAAAATTAGTAGAAATAAAAAGGAACATTATATCACATTCATGAAATAACATAATTATAGAGATGGAGAACAGATTAGAGGTCAGGGTTAGGGAAAAGGGCAAAGGAGGTGAGTGTGGCTTTATAAAGGGTTAGAATGAGAGAGCCTTGTGATGCTACAGTTAAGTATTTTGAAGTGGCAGTGATTACATGAAGCTGCACATACACATACACACACAAGTGCTTATATAAGTGGGGAAATATGAATAAGATCAATGTCAGTTTTCTGGGTTTTTGTACTATAATTATGCACCATAGCACTGGGGGAGGCTGCGTGAAGGGTACACAGGATCTCCCTATACATTTATTGCAACTTCCTATTCATCTAAAATTATTTCAAAAATATATGTATTTATGTATATGTACACGTGTGTACACACACACACACATACACACATTACACTGGTCTCCTTGCTGTTTCTTGAACATGTCAAGCAAGCTCCCACATCAGGGCCTTTGCAAATTCTGTTCTCTCTGCCTGAAATGTTCTTCTTCTTGATATTCACATGTCCTGCTTCATCCATGTCTCACACCTTCCCTGACCAGTGTTATTTAAAACAGTATCATTTATTATTCTTTATCTCCTTATTTATCTTGGTTTATCAACCTCACAGGCCTTATTACTCTGATGTTATATATTATATATTATTTGTTTATTTACTGCCTGCATCATCCTCTAGAATGCAAACTCCACTGAGTGCAGGAACTTTGTTCTGTCCATCACTGTATCCCCAGTGCCTAAAACAGAGCTGGGTACATAGCAGATATTCAATAAATAAACGCTAAGTGAATGAATAGATCAAAAGGGGAAAAACAGATTCAGTTTATAATCTAGATTTCCCCATAGACAAAATATCATATTTATATGACTGTTTCTTTAAGCCTAATAACATTAAGCCATATAGTCCAATTATTTGCTCTTCCAAATCACCCTCTGTTTTTATGCTTCTTTTAAAAAGTTACTTTTGAAAAAAAAAAAAAAAGGTGTAACCCATGGACTTCTGGTGTTTTCTGCTTCATTGTAATGACATGGGAGAATTATTTTGATTTTCCTCTATATTTACTTTGCTTAGACAAAAATATTAATCAAACATTACTTTATATTTTATGAGGTTTTTTTTTAAAGTGTATTAAAATTTTATTGGATACTCTGGTTACCTGGCTGGTAACATTTAGGAACAACTAGAAACCAGAAACCTAGGATTCAGTCATAGCTTCTCATATGACCTTCAATAATTTTTTAAAATCATCCCTGGGCCTCAAATTTCTTCTCCTTAATATGAAGAGACTAGGTAATATATCTAATGTTCCTTCTTGTTCTATGAATGAAGATAAGCATATGGCAAATGTTCTCTATTTCTGATTATACTCCATGGTAGATACCATCTGAGATTCTGTTCAGCCCACAACCTCCCTTTCTGTAGGAACTTTATGTCCCTTCATAGGGTTGGGGCCTAATAGCCATGTGTATACCACATGATCTTGCCCCTCCAGCAGTAGATAATCAAATCCTGGGTTGACATCTGGTCCAAACTGGGTCAATCAAAAATGGGAATTGGGATTCAGAAATGCTAATGAGTCTCTGCTGATTGCCTGCATTTAGAACATGTAAACTTGGGAGCTCTAGGGTAAGCCCTGTTTGGCTAGGTGCTGAGGGAGTGAGAAGAATAAAGCATACAAGCTGAAAGAAACAGAGATAAACAGGAGACCCTTAGGTTCCAGGGATGGGGAGGGAGGAGAGAAAGAGGGTGGAAAGCTCCCATAGCCATTGACAGCTTTTCATTCCTAGTTATACTCCCTCATGTGCCTGGACTCTTGTATCTTAAATATAAATTCCTTTTTTGTTTTCACTTAGTTTGAAGTACATCTTTGTTATTTGCAACCAACAATCCTTAATCAAGATGGACACAATTGGGTCAGTGATCAACAAACAAAATTATGCACAACTTAAAGCTCTAGACATGTATGAAAAGTATCCTTGCCCCAGTTTCATTACATACTTGAATTAATCCTTAGTTAATTAGAAAATTCATTAACCAAGATATTTTATTCAATAGCCTTTAGTTAACTGAAGACTCTGGGACTACCTGGATTAAAAACATTCATAATCAAACGGAAATACAACAATTACCTTCCAAAATCAAATGGTTTTAAAATTTTTTTCTAAGCTTCTGCCCCCTTCTGTTATTGCAGACTACTAATAATTAAACAGATTTCACTAGTTCCTATTGTGCATTGGATGTTTGGCTATGAAAAAAGTGTTACATGAATGCTCAGTCTCTATTCCTCTCATCCATAATGGCAAAGGAAGCAGGAGATGGAGAGAGTTCTAATTAGTTAAAAAATTCCAGAGAGTTAATTTTTTATTCTAGTTGATCCAATGACCTCTGTGTTATTGCCTCCTTTGCTCTTACTCCTAAAATCTAAGATCTATAAGTGAAGAGCAATGAGTTACACAATAGAGACAAATTATCATTACTGTAAAAGGCATTGAAGCAGAAAACTAGCTTTTTTCCCCTTCCCAAAGAGAATCAATAGTAAATAAGAAGCCTCCAGCAACCCTGTTATTGGGTATAGTTGTACTCTGTCTTGGTTAACTTTGACATTCATTCCAACTTCTCGTTAGAAGAATTTCATTTCTTAACACAAGAAATGCTGTTTTTTAGAGCCTATTGCATCATAACATAAACAGAACAAATCTGCATCATACATTTGCATGTATGCATTATATGATTATTAATTCAGAACTGGTGAAGGAGGTCCTGAAGTTTTACTATTTTCAGAGCTGCTGCAACACCATTAACATATCAAGAATGCTCGGTATAACTTTTAATGAACACTTTACTTTCTTACTCTGATGAATTAATAAGAAAAATTTGTAAAATCACAGAATTTACATGCAAATAATATTGCTACTGCAGTTTTTAAAACATCTGAAAGCAGTTCACCACAACTATTGCCCTAATTTTGTTTAAACTATTAACAGAGATTCAAATCCCTTTTCTTGTAAAGAGCCCAATGCAATTAATATCCTAACTCTCATATGTTCAATAGAGCACTTAGAAGACATTTTTAAATACATAAAACCTAGATGTTCCTACATTCACCCATCTTAGCACTTATTTTAATTAAGTATCAGTGCTTTAATAGCCAGTAAAAAAGTTCTGCTGTTTCCTAATCTCTGATAGGACTCTGGCTGCTTCTCCTGTGGAGTGTAATCCATCACCAGCATGGGGTAAGCACTCTAAAAAAGATATTTTTAGCATGACTACTATATCCAGGCTATAACAAGTTTTTGATTGGGGGACCTGAATTAAGGAAATTTTGTTTTACTATAGTTTGGACCCCAATGATTCAGAATTTGTGATAATTCAGACAGGAGCTGAGATTAAATCGACCTCAGTGTTATTTAAGAAGAGTTTGATAAGCAAACTAATAGTGTAAACAAGATAGTAGAGAAGATACTAAACTACTTAAAAGAAAAAGTGCTTCCAAGAGCCTTTAAATACTTTATAAATATCTCATTACACATAATTCATTGATATACTAACTACAAATCATTCCCGTCTGTTTATTAAAGCAAAATTCCTAAGGGTAATACTTTGTTTAACCTAGTTCTGGTCACTACATGCACAAAGAAGCCATAAAAACTTCAGTTCATAAAAAATATTCTAAAATTCAAAACTTCAACCATTTTAGACCTATTCTTCCAAAGTTATTACAAATTAAGAAAAATTTGAAACATATGGAATCTAATACCCATTTTCTTATACCCTTACTCTTTTCCTTCTTCTATGGAATCACAAGTATCTGTACCAATATGGTAGCAATAACAATACAATCAATGATAATTAAAACTATTGATGATAAGCAAAAACAACACAGATAATAATGATAGCCTTGAAAGTACACAGGAAAGAAACAATATAAGAGTCTGTGTGCACATTTAGAGATTAAATTCAGCAAGACCAATTAAATGAATTACTATATGATATATGCCCAGCCCTGCAAAGGGCAAACAGCAATAAGTAATGAGACTAGCTTATGGATGACCTGTGGAATCAAACTTATTACTTGTGTCACACCTGATATGTCAACTAGTTTTCAATTTGAAAGAAAAATAAAAGTAATTCCAGGTGGATGATAAGAAATGTCACAGAATGTAAAAAGAATGCTTTGAATTCCTCAGTTGAAAGATGCTGTATAAACACAAAGTCTAGCAATAAGACAGAATGGAAAAATAGAGAAGATATTCCTTTTTATTCTAAATTTTTGAAAAACCTATATTCACACACACACACACACACACACACACACACACAGAGTTTAGATGATAAAAATGTAATGAAGAACTCTGAATCATCATCTGAATGAAAGGATCCATACTTTTAATCCAGAAGTAACTAACTTCTGACTTTTTCCTTCGTATAATAAAGAAAATTATTTTTGAAGTAAAAATCTAGTGATTCAAAAATTGCCTGAGTTAGACAGAAAACTCAGGGCTAGTTTTAAAATAACTTGGGCTAGTCTTCTTCTTGGTGCTACTTCCAGTCAAATCACCCAGTTTCAAATTCAGCTTATCTGATATGGATCCAGCTTTTGAGACTATGACAGAAAATCTTTCCTGAATATCTTTTTAAAAATATAAATGTATTTTGTAAAACTCATTTAGGGGCAACAGAAGTAGCTCATAATTGACAGTGAAAAAAAACCAATATCCAAAGTGGTTAGGAAAAGTGGAAATGAGGTACAAAAAGTGAACATAATGAGGAGCCATATAATTCAGGACTGTGAAAGGTTATGGAGATACTATACTGTACAAAATAGTTTAATGAAGAGTGTTAGAAAACATCCATTTTTCTCATTATTAATCATATCAAAATTCAATTTCACGTTTTCAGTTAACATTTATTGCATTTTAAAATTGCTACGAAAAGCTTCTCTTTCAGTAACAAAGTCTCACCATAAAATCCCTGAGGTGCATTAGTCCTTAAGAAAATAGGAATCAATCTGACCACAGGGAAACTTTTGGGTACCAACAGTCCAAAGAGAGTTAACAATTCATAATATAAGATATGATACTAAAAGAATGATAACTATGTGTGAGACAGTTCCTGTGAATATTAGTTTATATCTTATATATGAAGGTTTATGTTTTATTTTGTTTGTAGGTACCATACTTTAAGAAGGAACTCAACTCTCCACTTTTCTTCCTATACTGAATTGGCTGTGGGTATTTTTCACTTAGTGAAAAAGATTATGTTCCAGAAAATATGCTCCAAAAATAATTGTCGGGTAAAAGTCATTTTTCCCATAAGCTTCCATAATAAAATATAGAGATGTACTCAGCTGGGAAATTTTTTAATCAATTGACATAATAAAGATCATACTTAAGAATATGATAACACTTTTAAAACTACATATTTAAAGAAAATTATAACTTATGGATACATCATTGGTACTCAGTGCTCTACCTTCACACAGTGGTAAAAATATTGAGAGTTATCTCTTGTACGGTAACAAAACTAACAATTCCTTACCCTATTTCACATGCTGCTGCCACTGAGATTTAGCAATACACCTAAGATGTATACCTGCCTTAAACCACCATAGTACTTAGAACTTGACATATAAGGTAATTCTTACTTTCTCAACAGTTTCTCTATCATTTAAATTCACCAGTTCTCTTTCCAAAGATCTTCCCTTTTGATACCAGCATAAGCAGCTAAGAACAGAAATGTGCCATAAGGCTTAGCAAAGGAAACCCCAATGCCTTCTGAAAATATTTTGCTACCTGTTAACTGGTTAATTTCCAACAATGATCAGATATTCATTGACTGTGTCTGTGTGGACCATTCTGTTCTCTAATAACTATTTAGAACTAATAAACTATTGTTATTTAACTAACAGCTGATATCCTAAGTAAAGGATGCTCAAAACAATTATATTTGTTGCAATTATTAGATACTTTGAATTAAAGTTTATCAGTAATAACTATTATGAGAGAAGACTATTTCTGAAAGCAAAAGATACTAAATGAAAGATATAAGATGATATATAGAAGCCTCAAAAAAATTTAAGCTTGGGTATGTTATTCCTTAGAGTAAATCTGTGAATTAACTTGAAAATTCTTTGTATTTGGAATTCAAATATGCAAGTTTCTTTGGGGGCGGGCATGACTCTTTTTTGATGTAAAAGTATATTTTACAGTATTATATATTTTGCAGTATATTTTCTTGTTATTTTTTTATATACAGACATTAACTTACAAGGGATGACAAAAACCCAGAAGACTAGTCATGTAACTGATTCTCAACACAGCAGACAGTTGTTATAAAAGCACTATAAGTTCTGCAGAGGTTTGTAATTGCAGTTTAAACACTGATGTTAGTTGCCCATTATTAACACATGTGCTATTAATAACATTATTTTAGAACTTTGACAGACATCAATTTGCAGGACTCTAACATACCCCCTTTGTTTTCAGAAAACAACAGAAATAGTAGTACTAATTAGCAGTACTAAAAACTAAGCTATCATGTATTTTAATGGACCAAAATTCATGTTGTTTATAGAATTTCCCTAATTTACTTTATTAAAAATTAGTCTTTGGAGCATATTAATAATCTAAAGTTGTACTAATCAGATCAGCCTTGTACAAATCAGTTAGATTTTAACTGTCTTAGGAGACAGTGAAACATGTACAGGTTATAAACATATGTGAACCTAATACTCTATCTACATCTGCTCAGAAAACATTCTTACTTGCCCCAGGAAATAGGATTATTTTAAGTCTGACTTCTACAGTATGTACATTTGAAAAATTATTGACATTTAATAAAGGTATGTAATTTGTCATAAAAAAATTATGCCCAGTACAATGTAGTTAATTGCCACTGACAGTCCCCTCCCCCTTTAGGTTTATCCAGGAGAGTAATTTTCACAAAGATTCGAAAATCAAGTGTCTTAGCTCATGCTGGGCTGAACTCCTCCCCTTCCAACAAAGTCTATACTTCTATCAAAAACCAAATCAATCTGACTTTCTCTATAATGCCTTCTCAGACAAACACTAGCCTCCAAAGATCTCCTTTTACTCTTAATTCTTTTAGTCCTTATTCTGTACTATTCTATGTTCCATTTGTTGACCATGATGTCTCATGTATGTATTTTCTTTCTCCAATGGGTAAGCAATTTAACTCCTGAAACCTGTTTCTGTCTATTCTCCACAGTACCTAGTATAGTAATGGGCACTCAGTGAAACTAGAAAATAAAAGCTTGTTGAAAGTCAATTTAAAAAATAAAAACCTAACTCATTCCAGAGTTCACTGGTCAAATGCCTCGCAAAATGAACTATTAATATTATCTTATAATTTGGCTATGACAATCTAGATAGATACTCTTGAGTATGTGGCCCCTTCATAGCCATACTCATTACAATAGAATTTTAAATTGGATCCAAACTACTGCCTGATTCTAAAAGTATGTGAAGATGAACAGCAAGTATCCACATGGTACATTATTATTTCAAATAATTCAGACTTGAATTCATCAAGAACTTTTCCAAAACAAAAACATTTCTAACTTTGGAATCTAGCACGGAGAAGCACATTAGTTTGCCAGTTCACAAAACAAACAATACTAGCTGAGGTCCAAGATTATTTTGCAGTGATACCCAGAATTATATTGTGCTTTAAACCATACCCAAGAGAACCTCAAACAACACGAAAGCTTCCAAAGCAAAGCATTTACCCAAAACTATCGGAGTTGTCAGTCTTGACTGATTCACTAGATAAAGTTATCTAATCACAAATGGCATCTATATCCTTTTAAAAAACTTTAGCTTAAAAGCGCTTACCCAAAACTAAATTTAGCTTTTCCATTACTTCACTTCTTTTTCACTTATTTCTTCTTTTTCGAAAAAAAGAAGCCTGAAATGGCTTAAAAACCAGCAGGGAGGGAAGAGAGCCAAATAAAAGAAGGAACCCATCTTTCATTGTCTGCACACAGAAGTACCTTACAATCAAAATTACTAGTTAATCTAAATTCAGTCTGCTTTTGAAAGGGGTCAACTGTGAACTGTAATTTTTTTCAACCATTTGCTCTTAAAGAAACAACTTCACTCCTCAAAGATAATATTGCTAATTTTCAAAAAAAAAAAGTACCTACAACTTTAGATCTTCATCTAATTACCCTGTGCAAAATATCACTTCAGGTTCTTCATGCCAATGCTGTTTGGAGCAACTATTCTCAACTGCAGGCTACCCCAGAATGAACAGATAGATCATAACACATCCTCGCTTTTATTAGGGACATTTTAGGTTTCCTCATCATACTTATTTTTTTTAAAGTGTGTCATTCTGGATAAGTTCCTAAAACCTGTTTGCCCTGTTACCAGTCAGCCACTCTTCGCCTACTTCTCTTCAAGTTTGATGCCACTCTGCTAAGTCAATTGCAGTGTGTGTTTGCTAGTTTGTTTTATTAGTATTATTTAATATAAGTACTGTCTTCCTAACTTGTACACTTCTTCAGGAGTCAGAAGCCAGGCACATGGCTTTCAGAAGCTCTCAGCACATAAGTAGCAAGAAAACTGAAAAGTAAGGGGCCATGCCAGCTGCCTATTCAAGCCTTGAGGCATGGAGCCACAGCAGCCTGAGAATTGGCTCTAGAGAAACCTGCGGTTAGGCTGAGCCTCCCGAGAGCGAGAGCGAGGGAAAAAAGGGGCGAGCACTGCACTGGAAACGTCTGTCCCCGAATTAGGGACCAGGCTGCATGATTGTACGTAGAATTATCAGCATCCACGGCATCTAAGAAGCAAAGCCAGGCCTTAAGCACCGAGCCCTCGTTCCTGGACACCTGGGTTTAGACCAGAAAGTGATGCTTTTTAGAAGGAAAACTACCTCGAAGGGAATAGGGAACCGCGAGCAGATATGTAGGAGAGGCATCAGAAGCTTCTGCAGGAGAAAGCAGCGCTTCAGTCGCCTCCCGGGGCCCCGGAGGCCGGAAAGGCGCCCCAGCACCGGGCGAGTGCGGTGCCACTACTCACCCCTACTCTCCTACGGTCCCCGTCGTCGCCCAGCTCGACACAGCCCCTGCAGGGGGAGCCCCTCCCCCGCCCGCCGCCAGGGGTGGGCTCAGCGGGCTAGAGGAAGCGGCGGCGCAGGTGTCCGTGAGCCGGGACTAGAGACGCGCCCCACGAGGAGCTGGGTTCAAGGGAGGCAGCCTGGTGCCTTGCGCTCCCTGGCGCCGCCAACTTCACCACCATCGACGTGGAGGGGCGAGGGGAGGCAATGGGGGGGAGGCCCTCGCCCAGCGGCCCGTACCCTCTCGGGATACTAGGCCCGAGTTCGGGTGGGGCCGTCGCCCCCGGCCCCCTCAGGGACGCGATCCCCAGGCCTAATTCCCGCCCCTCAGCCACCGTGGCCACAGAGCAGCGGCGGCTCCCTCTCGGGGCCGCGGTCGCAGCGGCATCCTCGTGCTCCTCCTTCCCTGGCGCCGCTGCCTACACACACAGCCTCGGCGCCCCGACCGCTGTCGCCTAGCAACCGCGCGCATGCGCCCCGCCCCCGCCGGCGACCGCCGTCACTGCTGGCGCCGCTGCCGGGGTTCAGTCAGCGACCTAGAAAAGTGCGCAAAAGCCCATTTCCTAGGGCCTGGATAGAGCGACATCAAGGTAGGGGTGAGGTGGGGAGAGGGGCAGGATGCTCTGCAAATCGGAAGGGGTCGGAGAATTTAGGTTATGACCGTCTCCCGGCCCCTCCACAGGCTCACTGATGGTTGAGACTAACACTCCCGACAATCTCCTAACTTATTCTTCAGACTCGCTTCCTCCAATCCAATACTTCACAAGGGCTTCCAGAGGAATTTTCGGAATAACTTCTCTGACCATGTCACTCATCTGCATAACTCCAGTGGTCAAGGGACAGCCCCCTTAATAGGGCCTAACCGTTCTTCACTATTGCAACAGCATCCTCTCTGGTCTCCCTGCTTTTAGGCTTGTCTCCCTGAAATCCGTTCTCGTATTTCTACCGGATTGATTTTTGTAAAACATAAATCTACTTACTTCCCTCTGGTTTAGAGAATGGGCTTTGGAGTTAGAGCCAGTTTTTAAATTCTGCCTCACCACCGAGTAGCTATGTTTCCTAGAGCTAGGGTGCTTAACTTCTCTGAATATGTTTCCTCATGGAGTTAATTGTAACACCTATAGACTAGTTTTGAGGATTAAATAAGAGAGTACATGTAAAGCACTTAACATACATAACTTACTCTGTCACAGAGTAAGCATTCAGTAAAAATTAGAGCTATTTTTCAGTAGGTCTTGTTGCCTATAATAAAATACGAACTCCCTAGCTTAGCATTCAAGGGCTTCTAAAATCTTGCTTCTATTTTTCTAGCCCTAGATACTTTTCAATCCCCCTTGGGCACCCAGCAACAGACTAGTCCTTGCAGTTTTTGAGATACATCTAGATATATGAAGTGCTTATATATATTTTCTAAAGGTTCATCTAGGGAAGAATTCTATGCAAACCCTCCAGTTAGTGAACATGTAAGTATCCAGTGGTCCTTCCCAAATTACACATGTTAATGTTAAAATATTGACACTGAGAATTGACATGTAGGTAGTGACTCTTTACAAAAATTGTGTGGTTTTCTGGGGGCCTATTTACTTGATTTTTTGAAATTAGGCTTAGAGTTTCTGTAATGTGTAATGACAGAAATATCACCAGCTTTGAACTTAATAGCAATACAATGCATAAACGTATTTACAAACATCCTGTGCCCTTCTGGATGTTTATTTAATAAAAGTTTGAAACATTTTAGTAAGTGTAAAAATAGCTGTAACATGTGTAAGAAGTTTGAGAGACCCCAGTAGAGTTGCTAATGAAACATTACTGTAATCTCAAATAGAATATAAGACTAAAATGAAACTTTATGAGGACCAGACAGCCAGAAAATACTGAAGAAATAGAAGAACAGTTGGAAAGGTGATGAAGAGTGGAAATAATGGAAATAATCAACAAACTAATCAACAAGGAAGGTCATAACAGGGAATATGTATTACAACTGTGAATATGGCAGTGAGCTTGGATGGAGTTCTCACACAGATCATACCTTTACTTTTGTATGATACAGACGTGCCTTTCAGGTTCAAAGGAAGACAACTGCTTAGCATTCAGCCTTTTGCAAGGGCCGTCAACAAGTTACAGAAGCAGACTTCTAAGAGAACTTGCTTCGATCTTCTAAAATCTGTATTTAGTCACATAAAATCTTTATTCTCTATTCACTTATTGAGCTCATAATATTCTATAGCACACATTTATTATGCTTACAGTGAAATAGATGAATAAATAATCACCTTTAATTCTCCCGTATACCTTTCTAGATACAGAACTGTGTTACTGCTGCACTTAAGCTCCTTCGATAGTTTTCCTGGGGTTTCAATATAAAATCTGAGCTCTCTTGTGCACAGCAATGTATCTGTCTCTATTATGCTAGTGAAGTAAAAACTCGACTATCAACAAAGAGAGACCTATCCACATCAATATGGAAAGAAATAAACCATTTATTATTGAGTAAGCACAACACAGTAACCCTTAAGAGACTGCAAAGTCAGGATAAAGTTCCACACAACTTATACAGTAAAGCAAATACAAAGTTTAATTGGGAATTGAGGCAGCTATTTGTTTAGTTAATTGACTTCCTCCAAAAGAATAATAAAACTTTTATCTCCCCAAAAGACACCTTGAATCTTCCTGGAAGGCAAATGGTTACACCTGCAGATGCGCTCCCACATTAACACTGTCTTTACATTTCCAAAGGGAATATGGCTTATGACCTTGGAAACATTTCTACATTATAGAACTGGAGACTGAGACTTTCTAGTCCCTGGAGAGATTTATTTACATTCCAAAAGTTAGAGAGAGGATTCAGGTCCACTATGTCCCCCCAAAAGACACTCTAAGAAGTGAAGAGGAGGAAAATAACCTCTTTGTCCTTTACTCACCTTTATTTACAATTCAAAAACAGAACTCTGTGTTGGTACGGTAGATGGCACCTAGTAGATTATGAGGAAGTCATTTTTTATATATAAATTTATTTATTTATTTTTGGCTGTGTTATGTTTTCGTTGCGGTGTGCAGGCTTCTCACTGCGGTGGCTTCTCTTGTTGCAGAGCACAGGCTCTAGGCGCACAGACTTCAGTAGTTGTAGCACACGGGCTTAGCTGCTCTGCAGCATGTGAGATCTTCCCAGATCAGGACTTGAACCCGTGTCCCCTGCATTGGCAGGCGGATTTTCAACCACTGCGCCACCAGGGAAGCCCGAGGAAGTCTTTCTTAAATAAATAAGAAAGTCACAGAAGAGGTAGCATTGCTCTGGATGTTGACGAATGAGTAGGAGTTTTCCAGAAGGGGATAAGAATAGTCCATGCAAAGGAAAAAGTATATTCAAAGATCCAGAAAATGTGAAAGTGCATGGTATGTTCAGTGAAAGTAGAAAAGTTTGACTGTTACACATACTATATGTCTGTATTTAGGGGCTGAGCAGCATAAGGCTGTAATGGAGTTGAGTATAGAGAAGTAGGTTGGAGACAGATTGTGAAATGCCTTTAATGCCATGCCAGAGAGTTTGGAAAAGGTCTATATCTGATGGCTAAAATAGGGCAATGTACTAATACTTGCTTGGGGGTCCGGCACAAATATTAGATAGTGCTCCAGCCCCAAAGAGCTTATAATCTAATGGATGCAAGAAGGCAAGACAACAATTAGCATAAATGAAATACCATAAGTTGACAGATGTATTTTAGGGGAATAGATATATTTTAGGGAATAGATTAGGAATAATAGTCTTTGGATGAAGTTTCTGAGAAAGCTCCTTGGAAACTCCATCTTGACCTAAAACATAAGGGGTCTCCTTTATTGGAGTAGCACTTGGAATTCCAAATACTTGAACTCTGTGTAACCATTGCTGTAGTTCTACACCCCCCCACCTCTGTTCCCTGTTTCCATTCCAGCTTTTCTGAAGAAAATCACTCTGACCTTTTAGTGTAAATTGATGTCGCCACAGATTTAGTTTCTCATCTCACTACTTGGCACCACTTGGCAATCCTTTCACTTTTTCTTGGTCAGTCCCTCTCCAATTCTCCTCAGCTGTCATTCCAAACCCTAACCGTTCTCCACTATGACTGACACACTTCACCCACCCGTCAAACCCACCCACCAACCTTCCTTAAAAAATGGAAGCTATTAGGTGTTTTTCTCACCTGCATCTGCTCCCATATTATACTTCAATCCCTTCAGCCTCACATAGACTGTGTAAAACTACATCTTCCATCTGAGCTCCTGATCCTTGTCTCACCCAGTTCCTCAGAGATCTTGCTTTATCACTTTTTCTGTCTTCACTACCTTACACCTCTCCCTCTCTGACATTCTCCTCAGCTGATAAACATACTCAAGGCTCTTTCATCCTTAAAAGAAACACTTTCCTTTTACCCGGAGCTTCCTCTAGTTTCCTTGAAGTGTCTCCTGTTATCCTATCACCTTTCCTTATGACCCAGAGGTCTCAAAAGTGGTCTACATTTACTGCCTCCATTCATTCATTTCCAATTCACCTTTAAACCATTGATTTCACCTATATGTCTCCACTGAAACCTCTTCTGTTAAGTACTGATAAATTTCTCTATGCAATGGGCACTTTTAAGCCCCTTTCTTTTGAACCTCACTGCCACATTGATTGTGTTGATTACTTCGATTTTCTTGAAGTTATCTACTCACTTGACTTCCAAACACACATTCTCCTTGTTCTTATTCTTCCTCTTTAGCATTCTCACTTATGTAAGTTTCATGGATTCCTCTTTTTCTACCTATCTCTTAAATGTTTATGTTCTTATACGGTTCTGTCTATGGCCTATTTCTTTTGTTCTACTCTCCACACTCTATTACCTATACATGGATGACTTTCAAATCTATATTGTTAGTTCAGACCTCCCTCCAGATACAACTGTTTAGTAGACATCCTCACCTGGATGACCACCAAACAATTCAAATTCATTTTGTCCATAACTGAATTCATCATCTTCCCATGCTAATATATTCTTCTTCCTTGTTAAGGGAGATCCAAAAAAAACTCGCCAAAGTGAAACCCTGTTATTGTGTTACTATAGCACAATAAGTTTACCTTCTTGCAGAAACAGATGAAATGACTAGATTATGGCCATTTTATGGCATTATGGCATATGGCATTATGTCAAGACTGCTGTACCTTTTCCTGAAAAATATACTGCATATATGCACCAAGGAATAATAAGTTGTATCACTCAAAAGTAAGCTCCATGAGGACAGGGATTTTTGTCTGTTTTGTTTACTGCTGTATCTCTAGTGCTTAGAATAGTACCTGGGGCATAGTAAGCCCTCAATAAATGAATGAATGCACATATCCCCTGCTTAAAGAGCCTTCATTTAGGAATTCTGCTAGATTGTAGCAGAATATATATGTCGATAGATTAGAAAATAATGTGTCCTTTTTGTATTTAAAATAAAGTGAAAGGAAATTGTAGCTGCATTTCACCCAGATTTCTGTCCATGGGAAGTAAAGAAAAAGGATCAGGAAGGATAAAAACACTTCATCTGTCACTTGGAACAGTCAATTGGCAGTTAGTTTTTCCAGGGGCTCAGATGTCTGCTATAGACAAAACTCCGAGGAGGTTTACCTCCAGTCTCTGAGTGAACAATGGCAGCTCCACTCCAAGAAGGTTGGAAAGATAGTGGGTAATACCTGGATCTTGTTTGGCTTTATATTCAATGGTGAATAAAGAGCACGTGAAACTCTTTGCCTTGTCTCCTGAACCAGACACTTAGAAGTCACTTTAGACTCTCTCTTTTACCTCCCAACCTCCACCACATCTAATTAAGTTAATAAACCCTGTTGATTCTATCTCCTAAATACCGCTCATATCCATCTTTCCTTTACACTTGCACTGCCACCAATTTTGCCTTAGTTTAGGCCTGATCTTTTTTTAGAACTATTTCAACAACTTTCTAATTGGGCTCCTTGCCTTCACTCTTACTTCTCCTCCAAACCATCTTCCACACTGCTTCTTGAATGAGTTATCTTAAAATGCAAACCTTACTAAATTCCTCCCTGCTTAAAAACATTTCAAAACTACCCTCAGAGCCTATTGAATACACTCCAAGCTACATAATACTCTTTATAACCTGTCTCTTCTCCAACCTTATCTCCTACCATTCTCTGCATTCCAGTTCATGCACAGAAATATAGTACTTGCAATTCTCCTTTGAAAAGCATCCTCCTTCTTCTGGGAGCTTCTCTTCCTATCAGTTTATCCCAGTGTTACTGTAGAGTTTTCAGGTTATATGACCCCCTTAGACCCAGGGTCTATCATAGTCCTTCCTCAGAAAATTGGAATCAAGACTAAGAGATTTCAGCCCACTCTGGCTGCTTTCTTATGCTGAGTAGTGTACACTTCAGAGCTGTTGGCAGCAACCATTTTTATGCCATATGGTCTGGGAAAAAGAAAAAGCTGGTCTGCTATGAAAGATGAAGCAGATATGCAGAGAGATGCAGAGATGAGAAAAGGGAGACTCCAGATAGCAGTTGAGTCCCTGGACTCCAACTTATTCCTTTAAGCCCACCTGCCTTATTGTTCTTGGGTTCCATATGACACTCTATTTTCATGCTAAATTGTCTTTGTTGCTCAAGCTAGTTTGAATTGAATTTCTCTTTCTTGCAAAAAAATACTGCTCTCCCATGTCATGCTGCTTAACACTCCTGTGTCTTTGCTTATTCTTTTTCCCTTTAACTGGAAAACTGTTGCTCCTCCCATGACCATTTTACCTGAATAATTCCTGTTTTAGTAGAGAAGGTAGCAGTCAGGTCCTTTACCTGTGCCAGGAAGATACCTACCTTTATTCCCTACCTTTTCTTCATTCCTTCCCAAAGAAATGGAGTACTGATATTATAAGTCAGATAGCATGACCATGATTGGGTCAGACTTAATAGTAGGTGGTATCATTGTCTGCAAATAAGTCCCATGGCTATGCATGGCCCTTCCTTTCCTATTCCTTCTCCATCTCTGTTGTGGGTATTGTAAGAAGGCCAGAATCTGCATTACAGAAGTAGGTTTCTCTCTCTCATTCTCTCTCTCTCTCTCATTCTCTCTCTCCCCATAAGCATGTTGGCATTAATTCAGATTACTGTTCCTTGTGACTACCCAGAGAACACTAGTATTTGGATTTGAGATTGGAAACAGGAGTGACATTAGAGAACCTCACTTAGGTTTTAAGTGAGCCGTGTTTCAACCATGCTTTTCCATCACTTTACACCAGGGAATATTTTGTGCAGTCCCCTATATTTAGTAATCACAGTTGCAGCTGGTATTAGGAGGAAAAGAGATTCTGTCCTGAAGTAGGAGATCCTTTGTGGAATGTAGATTGAAGAGACAGCTGCACTTCTGCTGAAGCTAGATTAGAAGGCAGAGCTCCACACGGAGAAAGGAAAGTTCTCCTTATGGCCAGCCAGGAAAGGGCCCTTTATATAGAAAGAATTTTGGTGCACATGCTTTTAGGCATTGATTAGAGGTACAGTATCTTTCTGTCCCCCTCCCACCACCTTGACTCTCACTTGGAACTGAGTAATGGCATATTTCCCCAAGACAGGTTACATCCTGCTGTGGCAGGAAAATTTAGATGGTAGAAGAACAGTTTTGTTTCTATTTAGGTAACCAAAGTGTGGGGAATTCAAATACTGAGGGAAAACAATACTTCCATGGGTCCACGTTTGATAAGTGCCAATAGCAGCAGCACAGAGCCAAAAAACATTTTAGAGACTTTTAGAAAATAAATGTGGAAGCTGACTTGATCTTTTAACAGGCAATTTCTCAGTTGAATTTTGTTTAATAGGTTATAGACATTGCACAATTAGCACAAATTTACAGGCATACAGATGAAGTTAAAACCAAGATTTTGTCTTTTTTCTGTTCACTGTCTATCCTTGTTCCACAAACAATAAGGCAGGTAAAAGTAATATGTGGAACATTAATTTTCCTTAGGTTTGTTGTAAGCACTTGATCCTGCATTTTATGAGTGTGGGACTGAATCTTGAGAAAAGTGTGACCAAAGGGAGACTTGAAGTTGTATCAGTACAACTTCAGAAGTGTTAGAAGAGTTGCAATCCCAGTGAAATGGAGCCAAGTCTGTAGCTGCTGAAAAAAACTAAACTCCACCCAGGCAACTAGGTGATACCTCTTCTGGCTGAGATAAAGAAAAATCAGAAGTTGGGGAGAAGATAATTTTTGGCTTTAATTTATTTGGGAATTTAATTTCTACAAAATCAACAAGTTTCCATATGGGACTCTATCTCTGTGGAAACAATATTTGAGGAATTTCATATTGTTCAAATGTAGGACATTATATTGCTGGGCTAGTGTTTCATTATCTGGACTACTGCTACCATGTAGCACTACACATTGAACCAGACTGGACAATTGTCGATAAGCATAATTTGAGATGGAAAATAAAATATTGGGTATTTTTGGCCTGCTGTGCAGCTGTGGTACTAGGAGGATAAATAAAAGAATGATGAATATCTCAGAGATGGTATCACAAAAGAAGTAGCAGAACTTCCCTGACATTCCATGGCTCTTCTCCCACAAGGGGTGATTACCATCATAGATAACCATCATCTTGACTATTAAGTCCAAAGGGTTAAGAGAGAATAAAATTTAGAGGAGTATAAAGGGAGAAAAGCTCCCAGTCCCTCTTCTCACATCAGAAATCTCTCTGACAGATGGTTTCCACATGCTTTCCTACTCTTTTCTTCCCTCTTCCTAAACATGAGGGAACACCAAACTGATAGATCAGATGTCAAGACACTGCATGGGCCATATTCTCTTGTGAACTGAGGAATGGGGTCACTAGTCTAAAGACCAGGCAGATGAGCATGGCCTTGGTCTTGGCTGCTCCTCCTTCCATTCTGCTGGGACCATCAAAGTTCTTTCTCTTCACCTAATGTTCCTATGCCCTGCAAGCTATAAAATGGTGGTGATATTTTTATTCACACTGAGTTGGAGATGTAGCAGCTTCTAAAAGAGTGCCACCCATGCACTTCAAATCAGGTTTACCAGAATTCTGTATTGGACTTACAAGGCCCAGGTACAACCAATAATAACATGGTGCTCTGTTTACCTTTTTTTTTATTGTTCTGCCTTCAGGGAACAATTGAGGAGGAAGAGTAAGGCAAAATTTGGGCATTCTTGGGTATTCTAGCCAATACCAAAAAAATCTCTTCATGCCCTCAATACTATTCATCTTCTAACTTTGTTGTATCAGGTACCTATGGGATTATTTACTCAGAAACTCTCTCTAGGAATTCTGCTCCCCTTATCCTGTTTCTCCACCCCACCATCTATATGACTACAACAGAGTTGCTATATTATTACCTCATTATCATAAATCTTAACCATAGTTGATTGCACCAGGGGTCAGGGCCTTATTTCAGGTGAACCTCTTCCTTGGGTCTTTTCTCTGAGGTGAGAAGGCAGCAGCAGCTCCATCTGTCCCTTTTATTAGAAGGAAAAAGTCTTTCCTGGGAGCCCCCAGGCTGATTCCCCCTTATGATCATTGTCCAAAACTGAGTGCATTGTCCACCCTGGCTTTAAGGAAGCTGGAAAAGTGAGTATCCTGCCTGGGGCTGGTTATATTGCCTCCCAGAACAAATTTAGGGGTATGTTGGCAAAAGAAAATGTGGGGAATGAGTATTGGGAAAATAATTAACAAGGTCTGCCACACGAATACATTTATTTATAGATATAATACAAAACCAAACATAAACCTAACTAACTGCTTTGCAAGGCAAATGATCCATTTAAAAAGGGGGCTCTACTTTTATTCAACATAGTTTTGGATGTCCTAACCATGGCTATCAGAGAAGAAAAAGAAATAAAAGGAATCCAAATTGGAAAAGAAGAGGGAAAACTGTCACTGTTTGAAGATGACTTGATACTATACATAGTAAATCCTAAAGATGCTATAAGAAAAATACTAGAGCTCATCAATGAATTTGATAAAGTTGCAGGATACAAATTAATACACAGAAATCTCTTGCATTCCTATACACTAACAATGAAAGATCAGAAAGAGAGATTAAGGAAACACTCCCATTTACCATTGCATCCAAAAGAATAAAATACCTAAGAATAAACCTACCTAAGGAGACAAAAGACCTGTATTCAGGAAACTGTAAGATACTGATGAAAGAAATAAAAGATGACACAGATGGAGAGATATATCATGTTGTTGGATTGGAAGAATCAATACTGTGAAAATGACTACACTACCCAAAGCAATCTACAGATTCAATGCAATCCCTATCAAATTACCAATGGAATTTTTCACAGAATTAGAAGAAAAAAATTTTTAATTTTTATGGAAACACAAAAGGCCATGAATAACCAAAACAATCTTGAGAAAGTAAAATGGAGCCGGAGGAATCAGGCTCCCTGACTTCAGGCTATACTACAAAGTTACAGTCATCAAAACAGTATGGTACTGGCACAAAAACAGAAATATAGATCATTGGAACAGGATAGAAAGTCCAGAGATAAACCCACGTACCTATGATCACCTAATCTATGACAAAAGAGGCAAGAATATACAATGGAGAAAAAACAGTCTCTTCAATAAGTGGTGCTCGGAAAACTGGATACCTACATGAAAAAGAAGGAAATTAGAACATTCTCTAACACCATACACAAAAATAAACTCAAAATGGATTAAAGACCTAAATGTAAGGCTGGATACTATACAACTCTTAGAGGAAAACATAGGCAGAATACGCTATGACACAAATCACAGCAAGATCTTTTTCAATCCACCTCCTAGAGAACTTGAAATAAAAACAAAAATAAACAAATGGGACCTAATGAAACTTAAAAGCTTTTGCACAACAAAGGAAACCATAAACAAAACGAAAAGACAACCCTCAGAATGGGAGAAAATATCTGCCAATGAAGCAACCGACAAGGGATTAATCTCCAAAATGTACAAACAGCTCATGCAGCTCAATAGTAAAAAAACAAAAACAAAAACAAAAAAACCCAATGAAAAAATGGATGGAAGATCTAAATAGACATTTCTGTCTATGTTAAAAAGCACATGAAAAGATGCTCAACATCACTAGCTATTAGAGAAATGCAAATCAAAACTATAATGAGGTGTCACCTCACACAGGTCAGAATGACCATCATCAAAAAATCTACAAACAATAAATGCTGGAGAGGGTGTGGGGAAAAGGGAACCCTCTTGCACTGTTGGTGGGAATGTAAACTGATACAGCCACTATGGAGAATAGTATGGAGGTTCCTTAAAAAACTAAATATAGAAGTACCATATGATCCAGCAATCCCACTCCTGGGCATATATCCAGAGAAAACCATAATTCAAAAAGATACATGCACCCCAGTGGTAATTGCAGTGCTATTTACAATAGCCAAGACATGGAAGCAACCTAAATGTCCATTGATAGAGGAATGGATAAAGATGATGTGGTATATATACACAATGAAATATTACTCCACCATAGAAAAGAACAAAATAATTCCATTTGCAGCAACATGGATAGACCTAGAGATTGTTATACTGGGTGAAGTAAGTCAGACAGAGAAAGGCAAATATCATATGATATCGCTTATACATGGAATCTAAAACAAGGCTACAAATGAACTTATCTACAAAACCGAAACAGAGTTACAGATGTATAAAATAAACTTATGGTTTACTGGGCGGTAAGGGAGGGGGGAGGTTTAAATTGCGAGATTGGGATTGACACATACACACTACTATATATAAATTAGATAACTAATAAGGACCTACTGTATAGCACAGGGAACTCTACACAATACTCTGTAATGGCTTATATGGGAAAAGAATCTAAGAGTGGATATATGTATATGGATAACTGATTCACTTTGCTGTACAGCAGAAACTAATACAACATTGTAAATCAATTATACCCCAATAAAAATTTTTAAAAAATAAAAAGGGGGCTCTTTGTTTTGTTTAGCTGCATATCTTTTATGGGTTGGGGTAGGCCAGCTAGTAGGGAAAAGCCAGAGGGACAGAAGTGCTCTGCATAATAGAGGAGGAAGTGTTTGGAGCTAAGGGAGCAATCTGGGAGGGAGAGGGATAAGAGAAGGTATGAGAGGAGGAAAAAGAAGTTGGTGGAAAACCACATGTTTTGTGTTCTGAACTTTCCCTGTTACCTCCAAATCTTTAATGAAGTCTAGAACTCATGAAAGGATTATTGTGGATGGATTTCTTGTGAAAACTAATGAAGGGTTGAGCTCTATGTATAAATTGTATTGGAGTAAAGCACAGATAACATGTGTAGATACAGTAGCCATAGGCCAGAGCCTTAGGAAAACAAGAAGGTGTAAGCCCCACAGGTGATCACAGAAATCATGGAGAGAGTCAGTAGTTCACATATCATGGAACAATAGAGGCCAAAAACAATTATTCCAAGATCTCTGAGAAATAAGGCAGGCCCAGCCAATATCTGTGTTATACATGTTTCTTGTTCCCATTAAGTGGTGAGCTCCTTGAGGACTGGAATAACATCTTATTCATTGTCGCATCCCAGCACTTAGCCAGATGCCTGGAACATAGTAGATATTTCTTGAATTAAATTGAACTGACCTGCCCTATATTGTAATTCTCAATATACCTATCTTAACTCCCTTAGTAAATTGGAATCTCTATGAAGAGTGTGTCATTTTTTTATTGGATAAGGTGCCTTGAATACAGTAGGTGCTTAAAGGGTCAATTTTCAGAGCCCTGCCTTCATGGAGAGGGATAAAGTCTTAGGTAATATAAGTCCCATTTCTGGTGTGCTCTATAATGCAGGCTCTGATTTCTTGGCAGTTTATTTCTCTTAGGCCAGTACGAAAATGAATTTCAAGCAAATATTAATTGATGACAGGGAAAGGTAGCAAAGACACATGCTGTGTAGCAGAGGAGAACCAGCTTGAAATTTTAATTTGCCATCAATGATCCACAAAGTAAATAGTCAAGCAGATATCAAGAGATGGCAGTATATAGCCATTACTCACAATTAGAAACTGTAGTTCATTTATTTTAAGTATAACTGGGTGTAAAAGAAAACACTGGAATGATATGCACTATAATGTTGAGTGTGAAAATCTTTACGAAGTGAAATTATGGGTGATTTGTTTCTTCTTTATCCTTTTATGCAATTTATAAACTGCAGGATATGTTCATAAATGCTCTCTAAAATAAATTCAGTTCATTTTTGTCAACAAGAATAGCATTAACATTCACTGAATGTCTATTATGTGTTGAACACTACACTAGGCATTTTATAAATGTTACATCATTTAATCCTTGGAAATGCCTTATTCAGCCAATTTTATGGATGACATAACTGAGCTCCAGAATACAGTCAGAAAGTTCAAGTGTAAACATTTAAACTCAGTTTTGTCTGAAGAGCTTGGTGAAACATGGATTGCTGGGCCCCAACCCCAGAGTTTCTGATTAAGCAGATTTAGGGAGGGATTAAGAGTTTGCACTCTAACAAGTTCTCAGGTTATGCTAACCCCACTGTTCTGGGGATCACACCGTGGAAACTATTGCTCCAGAGAATCTAAGTATTGTGAAAACCTTAAGTCATCTAATACTGAGCTTCTAAATCAGTGAATAAAAGTACAGGAGTGTGCCACAAATGAATGACAGATGTGCAGAGATATTGTATCATTTTTACCCTCAGAATGATTGAGTAACTAGTAACTGGCCACAATCTTGTTGTTTATACCCAATATGCCATAAAAATATTATTTTATATAATGTGAAAAGAGTTAGAAAGAACTGATCTGTACAACTACTCATATGATGCTTGAATTCTTATCACAAAATTCCTAATAGATGGTCATATAGATTTTGCTTGAATACCACCAGAGATGGGCAACTCATTCACCTATTGTTATTCAGTTCCAGTTTTAGACTTCTCTAACCTAAATATTATAAAGTGTTTCCTCTACACAAGCAGACAGCCGGGGAAGGGAGAGTAGAAGAGAAAATATCTGAATCATGGGTTGGCAGTCAATGGCAGAAAGTTTGATGTTCTAGAGGTGTCCATCATTTCATTCCTGTATCATTTTTTTTGCTATAAAACAAATTGCCTTCAAAAACTAGCAGCTTAAAACAGCTCACATGTATTAACTCACAGTTTCTATAGGTCAGGAATTCAGGCACAACTTGATTGGGTCCACCACTTCAGAGTTTCTCACAGGCAATTATCAAGGTATTATCTAGGCTGTAGTCATCTCAAGGTTGGACTATGGTGGGGGTGCCCCAGTTCCTTGCTAGCTAGTAGCCAGATACTGCTCTCAGTTCCTTGCTACATGAGCCTCTTCAACATGACAGCATGTTTCATCAAAGCTGCAATCTAAGAAGTCAGTAGAGCCTGCTAGCAGGACATAAGTGACAGTCTTTTGTAACCTAATATTTGAAGAGACATCCCATGACTCTGACCATATTTTATTCATCAGAAGCAAGTTACTTGGCCAAGCCCACAATAAAGGGGGAGGGAGTACACCAGGAAATGGATACCAGGAGGCAGGGATCATTGGGGGTCCTCTTAGAAGTCTACCTACTACAGAGACGCTTTTATATTCCTTCTTAGAGAAGCTACCCCAGCCACAGCCCCAACAAGTTAACCATTCTCATTATGTTTCCTTATTTCCCTGGGTTGTACAGTGGTTTAGATTAGGCTAAACAGAGATTGGGTTACTTACTGCAGGGAGCTAAGCTGGCAGGTCACTGTAGCAGAGACCTTTAGCTGCAATATAGTATCCATTTTCATATTCTTCTTTGCTAGCAGACCTGAGATTTTATTCAGTGCAACAATGTGCCTAGTTCACTTGCCATGTCCCCTTTGTAGCTAGGGGAGGCCATAAGACTTAGTTCTGGCCAATAAAATGTAAGGACAAATTTGATAAGCATTTTTGGGAATGCTTTGCTTTCCTCATAAAGAGGGGCAAAAATAGTTAGCACTTTCTTCTACCCTTTTTTCCTCCTTTTCCTGCCATGATTATGGTTATGATGGCTGGAGTTCAAGCCAGGACTATCTTACAACCATGTGAGGACTATCACTGAAATATTGGCTCTAATAACCCCCTACATCTAGACTTGTTAAATGAAAAATAAAAACTTATTTCTTTAAGTCACTATAGTTGGATTTACTGTTTATTGCTGCTAAAAGCATACCTACCTGGTACAGTCATGTAGACTAGAGGGCTGAAACTTCTGTTTTTGAATAGCCATTACCAGCTATGATAAATTGATGATCAGCTCTGATAAATAAGAGGAAGCTGATTTGCAAGAAGAAGTAGGATAGTTGAGCAGATGTTTTCAGAGAAAGGGTAAGAGATTATGCAGTCCAAGTGAGAATGAGATAGAAAGGGTTTCCAGTCCCCTGGGCCATGATTGAGTTTCCCCATTGGGTTCCACAAGATTCTCTACCATCTCATTACAATAACCTCCTTTTTACTTGAGTTAACTTCTGTAACTGGCAACCAAATATGCCTTGGATGAGCACTTAAGTTATTTTTTAAATGCAGGAGACTGAAAGATTGCAACTAATCTAATGTACTAAATTGCCCAATGGCTTTTATAGCTCTAGTGCCACCTATGACTGGAGTATACCATCACTTACAGGCCTCTCAAAGATGGCATATCCCCTGCATCTGACTCTCACTAGCCCCAGTTACTGCAGATTGACTCAACAGGGAATTCCTCAGCCTCCACAGACTATCCAGTTCCTTGATGCCCATTTTTAGATCTCAATTTGTGTCCCTGATCTTTAGGGGTATCACTTTTTGTTTACCCCCCTTAATCTGATTATCAGACCAAGGCCATAAACTGAATCCTGGGAGAATACTTTCACTGCTTCACACGTTGTACAAATAACAGGACTAGGTCCCAGACCTCTTCCTCTCCCAGAGCCTCTCTAAATCCAATTGCTTCTCTCATACTCCACTGGGCCAGGAATCAGATCAGAATAGCTAAGAGAAAGGATTGAGCAAAGGGGGAATTTGTTGTAACATAGTGGGAAAAAGAGCATGGGCTTTAGAGTCAGACAAGCTCAAATCTAGGCTCAGCCACTTCTTAACTGGGTGACTTTAAACAAATAACTCACCCCTTTGAACCTCAGATTACTCAACAGTAAAATAGGGATAATAATACCTACCATGGGATTATAGTGAGGATAAAGTAGCAATGTTTGTAAAAGCACTTTGCCTTATCTCACGTCTGGCATAATTATGTGTTTTTTTAGCGAAAACTTTGTCTAAAGCTCAGAGAAAAAAGATTGCTTATGCTGTTTTCTCTGCCTAATGAACCCATATCCAGCTCTCAAGACCTGACTCAAATCACATTTATTCTGGAAACCTCACCATTTAAATTGAAAAATATACTAATTTACCAAAAAGGTTATCTAAACTATTGAATTCTTCTGAGTTTATGTGATTGGACTGAATTAAGTACTACTTTTTTTTTTTTAAACAGTTTTTTGGTTTTTGTGGGGTTTTTTTAAATTTATTTATTTATTTATTTATTTTTGGCTGTGTTGGGTCTTTGTTTCTGTGCGAGGGCTTTCTCTAGTTGCGGCAAGCGGGGGCCACTCTTCATCATGGTGCGCGGGCCTCTCACTATCGTGGCCTCTCTTGTTGCGGAGCACAGGCTCCAGACGCGCAGGCTCAGTAGTTGTGGCTCACGGGCCTAGTTGCTCCGCGGCATGTGGGATCTTCCCAGACCAGGGCTCGAACCCGTGTCCCCTGCATTAGCAGGCAGACTCTCGACCACTGCGCCACCAGGGAAGCCCCTAAATACTACTTTTGAGATTAAAATAATAGTTTGAAAATAGTAACTGTAGAAATGAATTCTATATTTATGTAAAATAATCTATGTTCTATCAATAATATTTTCTTCATATTGGCTTTAAATTATGTTTTACTGGGTATATCTAAAGAAATGCATAATCTAAAAGATGTCAATAAATGAGTATGTGATCTTTCTCTCTGATTAAATTAAATGATTCTATGTGGCTTAAAAATAAATATTTTAGAAAAATTCTTGCTGATCTACCCTCTCTAAAAGACTAGATGGAGATCCTTTAAGCTCCAGTAAGAGGAAGAGAGATTTAGAGAGGAAAGCAAGCTAGTTTGTGGGCGCTCTTAGAAGGTACTCCATGCCCTAATCCTACCTTCCTTCTACCAAGGGATGGCTTCAATAAGAGTGGAACCTACAGAAAGATTGGGAATCAAGAAAAGAGAATACTCATGCCTGCTTTTCATCTGAAAACTTGGGGTGGGGGACAGCCTTGCAAGGGTTCCTGTGACATCATGGCATAAGAACTCAAAGCAAAAATGGCTAACTAAGTATGGTTACAAAAGCAAAGATAACCTGAAGGAAAATATTTCATAGCCCTGGAGTGGTTTTCCTGTGCTCCTAAGAAGGATGTGTAACTTAGCTGAGAAGAAGAGTTAAGGAGGTCTTGACTTCATGATAAGGGATCTCAGCAGATGCCAGCACAGAACACCAGATGCCTTCCTTATGTATGCCCTTGGGACTTAAGTCAATCCCAACGAAAAAGGAGAAGGAAGATTAGGAAATTCTGAATTGTTTAAGTATGAGAAAAACCCTGATGCAACTTAATATATTGGAATTTGACCAGATTAAGTTTTCTGCTACTAGAAGGAAAAGGGGCTTAAGGCAGTGCTAAGATTGATTGTGGAAAAGTACATTTGTACTTTTTACACATCTGAATAAGCAGATTGAAAATATCATGTCTATTACACATATGAGCAGAGAAGCAAATACTAACAAGGAGCCTGAAGTAATAAGACCACCAGTTCCAGGGTGGAGATCAATGGAACCAGAACAAGGAGAAGAAATTTAGATAGGATCAAAAGAGAAACTAAGGACTTATACTAATTAGTGAGTTATCAGCACTTGGAAGTTCATACACACTTTTTATGGTTGTTTTCTGCATTAACATAGGTTAATGGATAGTAAAAATTCATATTCTTATTCAAACGTGTGAGTTCAATAATTCTCAATATATTCCTTTGTTGTCCTCACAAATTATGGAATTAAATGTGACCCCCCTCTAGTCTTTCCCTACCTAGGTTGTTTAATATCAAGAACCATGAAAGATGTGAGAACTTTACCTTATTTTGCAAGATAACAAGTTACCTTGACACAGTTTCATAGGTGCTGACAGAAGACATGAAACTCCTGGGTTAAACACAAAGGAACTTTTTTTGAATTTTATTTTATTTTTATACAGCAGGTTCTTATTAGTTATCTATTTTATACATATTAGTGTATATATGTCCATCCCAATCTCCCAATTCATCCCAACCCCCCCACCATCCCCCTGCTTTCCCCCCTTGGTGTCCATACATTTGTTCTCTACATCTGTGACTCTATTACTGCCTTGCAAACCAGTTCATCTGTACCATTTTTCTAGATTCCACATATATGCGTTGATATACGATATTTGTTTTTCTCTTTCTGACTTACTTCACTCTGTATGACACTCTCTAGGTCCATCCACGTCTCTACAAATGACCCAGTTTTGTTCCCTTTTATGGCTGAGTAATATTCCATTGTATATATGTACCACATCTTCTTTACCCATTCTTCTGTCGATGGGCATTTAGGTTGCTTCCATGACCTGGCTATAGTAACTAGTGCTGCAGTGAACATTGGACTGCATGTGTCTTTTTGAATTATGGTTTTCTCAGGGTATATATATGCCCAGTAGTGGGATTGCTGGCTAATATGGTAATTCTATTTTTAGTTTTTTAAGGAACCTTCATACTGTTCTCCATAGTGATTGTATCAATTTACATTCCCACCAATAATGCAGAAGGGTTCCCTTTTCTCCACACGCTCTCCAGCATTTATTGTGGCTAGATTTTTTTAAGTTTTTTTGATGTGGATCATTTTTTTAAAAAATATCTTTAAAAGAGTATAATTGCTTTACAATGGTGTCTTAGTTTCCACTTTATAACAATGTGAATCAGCCTTACGTATACATATATCCACGTATCTCCTCCCTCTTGCATCTCCCTCACGTCCTCCCTATCCCTTCCTTCTAGGTGGTCACAAAGCACGGACGTGATCTCCCTGTCCTATGCGACTGCTTCCCACTAGCTATCTATTTTACATTTGGCAGTATTTATAAGTCCACGCCACTCTCTCACTTCATCCCAGCTTACCCTTCCCCCTCCCCATGTCCTCAAGTCCATTATCTACGTCTGCTTTATTCCTGTCCTGCCCCTAGATTCTTCAGAACCATTTTTTTTAGATTCTGTGTATATGTGTTAGCATACAGTATTTGTTTTTCTCTTTCTGACATACTTCACTCTGTATGACAGACTCAAGATCCATCCACCTCACTACAAATAACTCAATTATGTTTCTATTTATGGCTGAGTAATATTCCATTGTATTTATGTGCCACATCTTCTTTATCCATTCATCTGTCGATGGACACTTAGGTTGCTTCCATGTCCTGGCTATTGTAAATAGAGCTGCAATGAACATTTTGGTACATGACTCTTTTTGAATTATGGTTTTCTCAGGGTATATGCCCAGTAGTGGGATTGCTGTGTCGTATGGTAGTTCTATTTTTAGTTTTTTTAAGGAACCTCCATACTGTTCTCTATAGTAGCTGTATCAATTTACATTCCCACCAGAAGTGCAAGAGGGTTCCCTTTTCTCCACACCCTCTCCAGCATTTATTGTTTGTAGATTTTCTGATGATGGCCATTCTGACCAGTGTGAGGTGATACCTCATTGCAGTTTAACACAAAGGAATTTATTACTCACAGCACAGCAAGCAGCATGAGCCTCATGTTTATGTTGGTTCAGCTTGCCATCCAAGTCCCACCAGGGGTCACATAGAGGGGCCCAGGTGGATACTGCACATGCAGTGGGTTTTAATCAAACTGAGTAACCCTGAGTTTAGGAAACACGATCTTTTATTATGGGGAGTAAGCAAACCTATCTGACTTTTGCTTTCAAGGGAGACATTACCTGTATTATACTGGGCAGTAAATCAACTTGCTCTTTGCTCTGGAGAAAAACGTAATCTCTATTTTGCAAGGTTGTTCTCTATACAAGCATATAGTTGAAAACAAAAGGGCCATTATTAGTATATCTGCTTGCAAAATGCGCAGAAGTATGAGAGATCCATGGAAATTAACTCCTAACATGTAGACCATTCCTTACCATTTAAGGCCAAGATTCTAATGCCCAGAGATGATAAAACTAGTTAAGATCCTTTTCAGAATGGTGTCTTAATGGAGTCTAATTCTATTTGGATGTCACAAGTAAGGCAAAAGTAGTTACTTGCAGCTGGAGATGGGGGGGCAGTTCTTCTTGGTAGTGCTGTGAAATGAAGCTAAAGAGTTAGGCGAAAGCCAAGTAATCATTCTGAATTTTATCCTGAAAGCTATAAGGATCCATATATGGAATTTGATGGGCAGGAGGAAAAGGATTAGATAGAAACAAGTGGATTATAGGATTACAAGTGGGGCATGATAAGGTTAATATTTTAGAGAGTTCACTGGCAATTGTGTGGAGGACGAATTGAAGGCAAGAAAGAGCAGGTAAGCAAGACTGGAAACTTATGTTAATCAAGATGTGAGATGATGGCACTTGAACTAAGGTACTGGGAGTCAAGGTAGATAGAAGTGGGTGGATTTGAGAGTTTTGAAAAAAGACTAATGAACAAACTTGAGACCTTATTGAAAATGAGGCATGAGGGCAAAGGAAGAGTCAATGATGATGGCTGGGTTTCTTTTGTGAGTGCTATAGTGTATTTTTGTGGGTTTTTTTAGTTACCCAGCATTCATTGCCCCTTACTTTGGTAGTATAACTTTAATTTTATTTGAAAAAAATGACCTCTCTACACCATTGTGTGTAGGCTTGGTAAGATTATCAATCAAGGAAGGTGCCCTGCCCGCCCTAGGTAAGGAGTAGTCTCATTACCAAATTTTGGCCAATTAGACTATCTATTCTGAAACTATAAAATTTGAATAAAGTGATGCATAAATGGGGGAAAATATTTGGAGCTGATTGACTCCAGTGACAGCACCCTGAGGAAGCTGTCAGGTAGTTGTTGCTATCTGGTCTCTGGAGCTACCCTAGTTTGTATGCTTTTCTGTCCTTCCTGTTGCTTCTGTAGCTCCCAGATAGTCTTACATTTAGTTTTTACTTAAATTAGCCAGAAACATTTTCTGTTGAGTTGTAATAGTTCTTTATATATTCTAGATATTAAACCTTTACCAGATATATGATCTTCAAATATTTTCTCCCATTCTATAGATTGCTTTTTCACTTTCTTTATTGCTTTCCTCGCCGCTTCTGTCTACTTATAGTATCCATTATTGAAGGTTGTGCTTTGAAGTCATCAACTATTATTGTAGAATTGTTTATTTCTCCCTGCATTTCTGTCAGTGTTTGCTTCATACATTTGGGGACTATGTTGTTTGGTGTGTGTGTTTATAATTATAATACCTTCTTGATGAATTAACCCCTTTATATTATATAATGTCCTATTTTTTCTCTTATAACAGTTTTTCTATTATAGTCTATTTTGTCTTACACTAGTATAGCCACCCTAGCTCTCTTTTAGACACTATTTGAAGAATATCTTTTCCATCTTCTCATATTCAACATATTTGCACCTTTGGATCTAAAGGGAGTCTCTTGTAGACAGTACATAGTTGAATCATGGTTTTTTTAAATCCATTCTTCCAATCTTTGCCTTTTGATTGAAGGTTTAATTAATTTGTATTTTATGTAATTACTGATAAGGAAGGACTTAACTTCTGTCACTTTACTATTTGTTTTCTGTATGTCTTATACCTTTTATGTCCCTCAATACCTCCATGACCGCCTTCTTTTGTGCTTAGTTGACTTTTTGTAGTGCACCATTTTGATTACCTTCTCATTTCCTTTTGTGTATATTTTCAGATATTTTGCTGTTATTACCATGAAAATTACATTTATCACCCTAAATTGATAACAATACAATATGAATTGATAACAACTTAAACTTCAATAGCATATAATAACTGCTCCTATACATCTCTCTCCCCCTTTATGTTATTGTCACAATTTTAAAATTATATCTTTATATATTATATTCCCAATAACATAGATTTGTGATTATTTTCTATGCATTTGCCTTTCAAATCCTGTAGAAAGTAAAAAGTGGAGTTATAAACCAAAAATATAATAATACTGGCCTTTAGATTTATCCATATAGTTACTTTTACCAGAAATTTCTTTATTCTTAGGAATAAATTTTATTTCTTCTTATTACTTTGAGCTACTGCCTAATGTCCTTTCTTTTCAACCTGAAGCATTTCAACCCTTTAGCATTTCTTATCAGGTAAGTGTAATCCTAACAATCTCCTTCAACTTTTATTTTTCTATGTGTATCTCAATATCTCCCTCATACCTGAAGGACAGTTTTGCCTAAATAGAATTCTTGGTTGACAGTTTTGTTGTCTTTCAGCAATCTAAATATGTTATCCCACTGCCTTCTGGCCTCCATGGTTTCTGATAAGAATCAGCTGTTTATCTTATTGAGGATTCCTTGTAGATGACAAGTTACTTCTCTCTTGCTATTTTCAAGTTTCTCTATTTGTCTTTTGACAAAATTTGATTATAATATGTCTCAATGTGGATCACATTGACTTTATCCTACTTGAAATTCATTGAGCTTATTAGATGGGTAGAGACATGTCTTTCATCAAATTTGGGAGGTTTTCAGCCATTATTTCATCAAATATTCTTTTTTGTCTCTCTGTCTCTCTCTCTCTCCCCTCCTTTTGAGACTCCTATAATATGTTTTATGTCTGTTGGTCTGCTTGATGGTATGTATACCACAGGTCCCTTTTCATGTTATTTTTTATGGTTCTCTGACTGGTTACCTTAATTATCCTATCTTTTAGTTCACTGATTCTGTATTATACCTGCTCAAATTTGCTGTAAAACCGTTTTAGTGACTTGTTTTTTCATTTCAGTTATGTACTCTTCAGCTGTAAAATCTGTTTGATTCCTTTTAAAATTTCTGTCTCTATATTGATATTCTCATATTGTTCATACATCGTTTCCCTGATTGATGTCCTTTAGTTCTTTATCCATGGTTTCCTTTAGTTCTTTTAGCATGTTTAAAACAGCTGTTTTAAAGTCTGGGTTTAGTAAGTTCGATGTCTGTTCTTGCTCAGGGATGGTTTCTGTCAATTTATTTTGTTTTATGAATGGGCCTTTTTTCCTGTTTCTTTGTATGCCTTGTGATTTTGCTTTTGTTGTTATTGAAAACTGGACATTTGAATGTTACGATGTGATAACTCTGGAAATATGGTTATTGCTCTTCCCCAGGCTTTCCTGTTTTATTTCTTTTAAAGCTGCAATAGTCTATCTACTGACTTTTTGTCTATTTTTGCATAGACTGTATTTCTTGTTATATGTGATCACTGACATTTCTTTTTTCTTATCTTGTGTACATCTAATGTGAACATATTTCTGTAAATGCCAGAAGCTAAACAAACAAACAAATAAACAACAACAACAAAAATCCGACCTCTCCCTGTCTTTGCAGATTGGCTGTGTGCTGGATTCTTCCTTTAATACTTAGGCTGCACATAGCCTTTAAGCATTGAGCCTAGGGATCAGCCCAAGGTGAAAGTTTAAGGTCTTCTCAGGTCTTTTCTGAGCATCTTGCTCTGCATACAGGTGTGGCTTCCTACATTCTTCCATATACACAGGTACTTTTGAATGCCCAAATTTCCCAAGGAAATTCTCCCCCAGCATTTTCTCTCAGGCCTCAGGGTGTGTATGGCATATCACCCCAACAGTAGTCTTTTGCCTCAGTCATCTGTGGGTTGTTCATCTGCCTTACCTTACAATGTTTTCAAACATTGCCCACCAGTTTTCTGGCCTGGGTGAATTCCAATTTAGGCAAGACAGAGATGAACACTTTGCATCAGTCACTAAGTTATACCCCAGATAAGTTAGAACAGACCTATATAATAATATACAAATTAAGAATGCTGTGCTTCTTCTAGAACCAGGGACCAGGGCCCCACTCAGTGAATGCAGCTGCCATCTTCAAAACCATTGCCAAGCTGGAGAGGGATGGGGCAAGGGCAGTTAAAAACATAAGAAGTTTCCTACAATAATTTGTTGACTGAAATTCCCTTGGTTAGTGAAAACATTTGACTGTTTTCCAGAGTTTTGACAAAGTTTGTTCTGACAGCTATTACTTGTTTTTTCAATGATTCTTTAAGGGGTGGGAATGGAACTGCCTGTTCTGCCACTTTCCTAATATCACCTAGAATCCACTTTTAAAGACAAGGGAATCCTGAGAAAGTTATATGTGTTTTTCCCCTATGAATCCTATGAAACCCATGATTTATTTTGTAATTTAATTCTGACTTGGCTAAGAAACTCAGATATATTTGTGGCTACCATTAGCAATTGTGCAAGAATTTATTTTTGGGAGAGACCTTCAAGATGGCGGAGGAGTAAGATGTGGAGATCACCTTCCTGTCCACAAATACATCAGAAATACATCTACATGTGGAACAACTCCTACAGAACCTACTGAATGCTGACAGAAGACCTCAGACTTCCCAAAAGGTAAGAAACTCCCCTCGTACCTGGGTAGGGCAAAAGAAAAAGAAAAAACAGAGACAAAATAGGGACAGGACATGCACTTCTGAGAGGCAACTGTGAAGGAGGAAAAGTTTGCACACACTAGGAAGCCCCTTCACTGGCAGAGATGGGGTGGCAGGGGGGAAGGTTCAGAGCCATGGAGGAGAGGACAGCAACAGGGGTGCAGAGGGCAAAGCAGAGAGATTCCCGCACAGAGGATCGCTGCAGACCAGCACTCACCAGCCTGAGATGCTTATCTGCTCACCCGCCAGGGCAGATGGGGGCTGGGAGCTGAAGCTCAGGCTTCGGAGGTCAGATCCCAGGGAGAGGACTGGAGTTCGCTGTGTGAACACAGCCTGAAGGGGGCTAGTGTTCCACAGCTAGCCAGGAGGGAGTCCAGGAAAAAGACTGGAACTGCCTAAGAGGCAAGAGACCATTGTTTCGGGTTGCACAAGGAGAGGGGATTCAGAGAATTGCCTAAACGAGATCCAGAGGTGGGCGCAAACCACGGCTGTCAGTGCAGACACCAGAGACGGGTATGAAATGATCAGGCTGCTGCTGCAGCCACCAAGAAACCTGTGTGCAAGCACAGGTCACTATCCACACCTCCACTCCCAGGAGGTTGTGCATCCCACCACTGCCAGGGTCCCATGATCCAGAGACAACTTCCCCGGGAGAACAAATGGCATGCCTCAGGCTGTTGCAATGTCCTGACAGCCTCTGCTGCCGCAGGCTCACCCCACATTCCATACCCCTCCCTCCCCCTGGCCTGAGTGAGCCAGAGCCCCTAGTCAGCTGCTACTTTAACCCTGTCCTATCTGGGTGGGGAACAGATGCCCTCAGGTGACCTACATGCAGACGCGGGGCCAAATCCAAAGCTGAACCCCAGGAGCTGTGCGAACAAAGAATAGAAAGGGAAATTTCTCCCAGTAGCCTCAGGAGCAGCGGACTAAATCTCCACAATCAACGTGATGTATCCTGCATTTCTGGAATACCTGAATAGACAGCGAATCACCCCAAAATTGAGGTGGTGGACTTTGGGACCAACTGTAGACGTGGGGTTTGCTTTCTGCATCTAATATCTTTCTGGTTTTATGTTTGTTGTAGCTTAGTATTTATGGTTTATTATCATTGGTAGATTTGTTTACTGATTTGGTTGTTCTCTTCTTTTTTTATATATAGATATATTTTTTTTCCTTTTTCTCTTTTCGTGAGTGTGTACGTGTATGCTTCTTTGCATGATTTTGTCTGTATAGCTTTGTTTTACCATTTGTCCTAGGGTTCTGTCTGTCCGTTTTTTTTTTTTTTTTTTTTCTGTATACTTTTTTGAGCTTCTTATCATTTGTGGATTGATGTTTTGGTTTGGTTGCTCTCTTATTTCTTTCTTTCTTTCTTTTTTTTTCTTTTTTAAATTACTTTTTATTTATTTTTATTTTTAATATTTTTTTTATTTTTTATTTTAATAACTTTCTTTTGCTTTCCTTCTTTCTTTCTTTCTTTCTTTCTTCTTTCTTTCTTTCTTTCTTTCTTTCCTTCCTTTCTTTCTTCTTTCTTTCTTTCTTTCTTCTTCCTTTTTTTCTCTTTTCTTCTGAGCCGTGTGGCTGACAGGGTATTGGTGTTCCAGAGGGATGTCAGACCTGTGCCTCTGAGGTGGGAGAGCTGAGTTCAGGGCATTGGTCCACCAGAGACCAGAGACCAGCTCAACGTAATATCAAATGGTGAAAGGTCTCCCAGAGCTCTCCATCTCAACACTAAGACCCAGCTCCATTCAACGACCAGCAAGCTACAGTGCTGGACACCCTTGCCAAACAAGTAGCAAGACAGGAGCACAACCCCACCCATTAGCAGAGAGGCTGCCTAAAATCATAATAAGGTAACAGAAACCCCAAAACAACCACCAGACGTGGTCCTGCCCACCAGAAAGATAAGATCCAGCCTCATCCACCAGAACACCAGCACCGGCCTCTTCCACCAGGAAGCCTACACAACCCAGTGAACCAACCTTACCAATGGGGTCAGACACCAAAAACAATGGGAACTATGAACCTGCAACCTGTGAAAAGGAGACCCCAAACACAGTAAGATAAACAAAATGAGAAGACAGAGAAACACACAGCAGATGAAGGAGCAACGTAAAAACCCCCCAGACCAAACAAATGAAGAGGAAATAGAAGTCTACCTGAAAAAGAATTCAGAGTAATTATAGTAAAGATGATCTAAAATCTTGGAAATCAAATGGAGAAAATACAAGAAACGTTTAACAAGGACGTAGAAGAACTAAAAAGCAAACAAAAAATGATGAACAACACAATAAATGAAATTAAAAAATTCTCTAGAAGGAATCAATAGCAGAATAACTGATGCAGAAGAACGGATAAGTGACGTGGAAGATAAAATAGTGGAAATAACTACCACAGAGCAGAATACAGAAAAAAGAATGAAAAGAATTGAGGACAGTCTCAGAGACCTCTGGGACAACATTAAAGGCACCAACATTCGATTTATAGGGGTCCCAGAAGAAGAAGAGAAAAAGAAAGGGACTGAGAAAATATTTGAAGAGATTATAGTTGAAAACTTCCCTAACATGGGAAAGGAAATAGTCAATCAAGTCCAGGAAGCACAGAGATTCCACACAGGACAAATCCAAGGAGAAACACGCCAAGACACATATTAATCAAACTATCAAAAATTAAATACAAAGAAAAAATATTAAAAGCAGCAAGGGAAAAGCAACAAGTAACATACAAAGGAATCCCCATAAGGTTAACAGCTGATCTTTCAGCAGAAACTCTGCAAGCCAGAAGGGAGTGGCGGGCAAATTTAAAGTGATGAAAGGGAAAAAAACTACAACCAAGATTACTGTACCCAGCAAGGATCTCATTGAGATTCAAAAGAGAAATTAAAACCTTTACAGACAAGCAAAACTAAGAGAATTCAGGACCACCAAACCAGCTTTACAACAAATGCTAAAGGAACTTATCTAGGCAGGAAACACAAGACAAAGAAAAGACCTACAATAACAAACCCCAAACAATTAAGAAAATGGTAATAGGAACATACGTATCGATAATTACCTTAAATGTAAATGGATTAAATGCTCCAGCCAAAAGAAACAGATTGGCTGAATGGATACAAAAACAAGACCCATATATATGCTGTCTAGAAGACACCCACTTCAGACCTAGGGACAAATACAAACCGAAAGTGAGGAGATGGAAAAAGATATTCCATGCAAATGGAAATAAAAAGAAACCTAGAATAACAAATCTCATATGAGACCAAAGAGATTTTAAAGTACAGACTATTACAAGAGAAAAGGAATGACACTACATAACGATCAAGGGATCAATCCAAGAAGAAGATATAACAATTGTAAATATTTATGCACCCAAAATAGGAGCACCTCAATACATAAGGCAAATGCTAACAGCCATAAAATGGGAAATTAACAGTAACACAATCATAGTAGGGAAATTTAACACCCCACTTTTACCAATGGACAGATCATCGAAAATGAAAGTAAATAAGGAAACACAAGCTTTAAATGACACATTAAACAAATGGACTTCATTGATATTTATAGGACATTCCATCCAAAAACAACAGAATACATTTTCTTTTCAAGTGCTTATGGAACATTCTCCAGGATAGATCATATGTTGGGTCACAAATTAAGTCTTGGTAAATTTAAGAAAATTGAAATCTTATCAAGTATCTTTTCCAACCACAACCTTATGAGACTAGATATCAATTCATGAAAAAATCTGTAAAAAAATACAAACACATGGATGGTAAAAAATACACTAGTAAATAACCAAGAGATCACTGAAGAAATCAAAGAGGAAATGAAAAAATACCTAGGAACAAATGACGATGAAAACACGATGAGCCAAAACCTATGCGATGCAGCAAAAGCAGTTCTGAGAGGGAAGTTTATAGCAATACAATCCTACCCCAAGAAACAAGAAACATCTCAAGTAAACGTTACTTTATGCCTAAAGCAATTAGAGAAAGAAAAACAAAAAAAAACCCAAGTTAGCAGAAGGAAACAAATCATAAAGATCAGATCAGAAATAAATGAAAAAGAAATGAAGGAAAGATTAGCTAAGATCAATAAACTTAAAAGCTGGTTCTTTGAGAAGATAAACAAAATTGATAAGCCATTAACCAGACTCATCCAGAAAAAAAGGGAGAAGACTCAAATCAATAGAATTAGAAAAGAAAAAGGAGAAGTGACAAGTGACACTGCAGAAATACAAAGGATCATGAGAGATTACTACAAGTAACTATATGCCAATAATATGGACAACTTGGAAGAAATGGACAAATTCTTAGAAACGCACTACCCTCAGAGACTGAACCAGGAAGAAACAGAAAATATAAACAGACCAATCACAAGCACTGGAATTGAGACTGGGATTAAAAATCTTCCAACAAACAAAATCCCAGGACCAGATGGCTTCACGTGTGAATTCTATCAAACATTTAGAGACGAGCTAACACCTATACTTCTCAAACTCTTCCAAAATATAACAGAGGGAGCAACACTCCCAAACTCATTCTACGAGGCCACTATCACCCTGATACCAAAACCACACAAAGATGTCACAAAGAAAGAAAACTACAGGCCAATATCACTGATGAACATCAATGCAAAAATCCTCAACAAAACACAAGCAAACAGAATCCAACAGCACATTAAAAGGATCATACACCATGATCAAGTGGGGTTTATCCCAGGAATGCAAGGATTCTTCATTATATGCAAAAAATCAATGTGATACACCATATTAACAAGTTGAAGGAAAAAAAATACGATCATTTTAATAGATGCAGAAAAAGCTTTCGACAAAATTCAACACCCATTTATGATAAAAACCCTCCAGACTGTAGGCATAGAGGGAACTTACCTCAACATAATAAAGGCCATATATGACAAGCCCACAGCCAACATCATTCTCAATAGTGAAAAACTGAAAACATTTCCTCTAAGATCAGGAAAAAGACAAAGTTGTCCACTCTCAGTGCTATTAATCAACATAGTTTTGGAAGTTATAGCCACAGCAATCAGATAAGAAAAAGAAATGAAAGGAATCCAAATCTGAAAAGAAGAAGTAAAGCTGTCACTGTTTGCAGATGACATGATACTATACATAGAGAATCCTAAAGATGCTACCAGAAAACTACTAGAGCTAATCAATGAATTTGGTAAAGTAGCAGGATACAAATTTAATGTACAGAAATCTCTTGCATTCCTATACACTAATGATGAAAAATCTGAAAGAGAAATTAAGGAAACACTCCCATTTACCAATGCAACCAAAAGAATAAAATAACTAGGAATAAACCTACCTAAGGAGAGAAAAGACTTGTATGCAGAAAACTATAAGACACTGATGAAAGAAATTAAAGATGATACAGACAGATGGAGAGATATACCATGTTCTTGGATTGGAAGAATCAACCTTGTGAAAATGACTCTACTACCCAAAGCAATCTACAGATTCAATGCAATCCCTGTCAAACTACCAATGGCCTTTTGCACAGAAGTAGAACCAAAAATTTCACAATTTGTATGGAAAGACAAAAGACCCCGAATAGCCAAAGCAATCTTGAGAAAGAAAAACGGAGCTGGAGAAATCAGGCTCCCTGACTTCAGACTATACTACAAAGCTACAGTCATCAAGACAGTATGGTACTGGCACAAAAACAGAAACATAGATCAATGGAACAGGATAGAAAGCCAGAGCTAAAGTGACGCACATATGGTCATCTTATCTTTAATAAAGGAGGCAAGAATATACAATTGATAAAAGACAGCCTCTTCAGTAAGTGGTGCTGGGAAAACCTGACAGCTACATGTAAAAGAATGAAAATAGAGTACTCCCTAACACCATACACAAAAATAAACTCAAAATGTATTAAAGACCTAAATGTAAGTCCAGACACTATAAAACTCTTAGTGGAAAACATAGGCAGAACACTCTATGACACAAATCACAGCGAGATCCTTTTTGACCCACCTCCAAGAGAAATGGAAATAAAAACAAAAATAAACAAATGAGACCTAATGAAACTTAAACGCTTTTGCATAGCAAAGGAAAACATAAAGAAGATGGAAAGACAACCCTCAGAATGGGAGAAAATATTTGCAAATGAAGCAACTGACAAAGGATTAATCTCCAAAATTTACAGACACCTCATGTAGCTCAATATCAAAAAAACCAAACAACCTAATCCAAAAATCAGCAGAAGACCTAAATAGACATTTCTCCAGAGAAGATATACAGATTGCCAACAAACACATGAAAGGAAGCTCAACATCACTAATCATTAGAGAAATGCAAATCAAAACTACAGTGAGCTATCACCTCACACCATTCAGAATGGCCATCATCAAAGAAATCTACAGACAATAAATGCTGGAGAGGGTGTGGAGAAAAGGGAACCCTCTTTCACTTTTGGTGGGAATGTAAATTGATACAGCCACTATGGAGAACAGTATGGAGGTTCCTTAAAAAACTAAAAATAGAACTACCATACAACCCAGCAATCCCACTACTGAGTGTATACCCTGAGAAACCATAATTCAAAAAGAGTCATTTACCACAATGTTCATTGCAGCTCTATTTACAATAGCCAGGACATGGAAGCAACCTAAGTGTCCATCAACAGATGAATAAGTAAAGAAGATGTGGCACATATATACAATGGAATATTAGCCATTAAAAGAAGGAAAACTGAGTTATTTGTAGTGAGGTCGATGGAGCTAGAGTCTGTCATACAGAGTGAAGTATTCAGAAAGAGAAAAACAAATACCATTTGCTAACACATATATATGGGGAAAAAAAAAAGTTGCTCTGAAGAACCTAGGTGCAGTACAGGAATAAAGACACAGGCATAGAAGATGGACTTGAGAACACGGGGAGTGGGAAGGCTCAGCTGGGATGAAGTGAGAGAGTGGCATGGACATATATACACTACCAAATGTAAAATAGATAGCTAGTGGGAAGCAGCCTGATAGCACAGTGAGATCAGCTTGGTGCTTTGTGACCACCTAGAGGGGTGGCCTAGGGGGGATGGGAGAGAGACACAAGAGGGGGGAAATATGGGAATATATATATATATGTATAGCTGATTCACTTTGTTATAAAGCAGAAACTAACACACCATTGTAAAGCAATTATACTCCAATAAAGATGTTAGAAAAAGAGAGAGAGAGGTAGCCATCTTCTCGAGCAGCTAACTCCAAGTGGCAAGAGGCCCACATGACCACAATTAGAGGAGACACACCCCACACATGAAGCAAGACCTTGTCGGCAGAGAAAACACAGTGGTTCCAAATATGAACCCACAAACAACTGTCACAATGTGAAAGATGCTATTAAGTATGGGTGTTCTTTGCCAATTAAACTTCTCTCATGTGCTCAACTCCATACAGCATGCTCTAGACTCTGGAGTGAGTAGCAACAGGGATTTCTTTATTTACCCGTGGTTAATTCTTCCAAAGAATTAAGGGGAGAGGGATTCTCTAGTCCTTAGTAAAAATGACAGGGATTTAGGAATAACAGCATTTGCAAATTTAATACTGTAAGAGTTTTCCTCTAATTTGGGGGCCTTGCTGCTTTCTTACATCCATTGTGAGACCCAGATAATAAGCTTTACTGCTTTGCCCCAACACCTAGAATGGGGCCTGGAAAACAGCAGGCACTCACAACAAGATTCACAGTCACAGAAAAGGATGTTGTTATGGGCTGAGTTGTGTTCCCCCAAAATTCATATGTTGAAATCCCAAGCTCTAGTACCTCAGATAGTAACCATATTCGGAGATAATTTCTTTAAAGTGGTGATCAAGTTAAAATGTGGCGAATGTTGGGTAGGGAGGTGGGGAGGGGTTAATCCAATTCGACTAGTGTCCTTATAGGAAGAGGAAGAGCCAACAGGGCTGTGTAGGCACAGAAGAAAGACCTTGAGAGGACACAACGAGAAGGTGGCCCTCTGCAAGCCAAGGAAAGAGGCCTCAAAAGAAACCAAACGTGTCAACACTATGATCTTGGACTTCTAGCCTCCAGAACTGTGAAAAAATGAATTTCTGTTGTTTAAGCCACCCAGTCTGTGATGTTGTTATGGTAGCCCTAGCAAACTAATGCAGATGTGAATAAATATCTAGGATTCATTACAAAATAGTATTTCTAAATTTAAAAACTGCCATTTGGGCTTCCCTGGTGGCGCAGTGGTTGAGGATCTGCCTGCCAATGCAGGGGACACGGGTTCGAGCCCTGGTCTGGGAAGATCCCACATGCCACGGAGCAACTGGGCCTGTGAGCCACAATTGCTGAGCCTGCGCGTCTGGAGCCTGTGCTCCGCAACAAGAGAGGCCGCGATGGTGAGAGGCCTGCGCACCGCGATGAAGAGTGGTCCCCACTTGCCGCAACTAGAGAAAGCCCTCGCACAGAAACGAAGACTTAACACAGTCATAAATAAATAAATAAAAGAACGTGAATTTCTTAAAAAAAAAAAAAATCCTGCTAAAAACTGCCATTTGTTTTTGTCAGCTGAAATTCCTATCCCTTTTATTGATTAGTTCTCTCATTTTTGGATCTTGTATATGCCACTTTATATTTGTATTGTATTATGGTTACAGTAATTCACAATGGATTTAATTTTGCTATTTTAAGGTGCTTCCAATTTTGTTTTCTAAATATAACAAACTGTATTTTAGGAAATGTGTTTTAGGAAATAAGATATTTTAGATCTGAAATTCCGCACACTGACCCAGGGTATTCAGCCCAAGACCCCACATCTTTTAAACAGGTATGTTTAGGCTGATTATTTAAATGCTTAGCACTTCAAATGTTTCAGTTATTTAATCTTTATGAGGTTTAAATACTTCTGCAGCAAAAATTGGTTTCAGATACTGCCTTAATTTTTTTCTTTAAAAAACAGATAAAATGTAATTAAAATGTGCACCACGAAATGGGAAAAAAAGAATTTATTTTTTGTCCCTACTTCTGGCTTTATCTTATTTTGTGAATTTATTTCCCATTTGTTCCTATTTCCTCTTTCACTTTATTTCTTTTTTTTTCAATGTGTGTATAAATTGTAAGAAATTATTTTTGTGGAAAGAGGTGAGATATAAAGAAGGGAAGGTGATTAAGATTCCAATATTTTCACTCATTACTTGGCCACCTTAAAACTGGGAAGGAATTCATCTTAAGTATCTGTTGCAATCCTATTGCCTTAACACTATATCATTTCTTCAGTGGAAAAAAAGCCAAGTAGATCACAAAAAGCATATCACAGTTAATAATTCATGATTTTGAAAAGAGTTCCTGAACCTGCCTTTCAACCATGAAAAAGATGAGGGTAACTGCAACAAATCAGCAATACAAAACACTGCAAGGTTTCTTAAAGTTGACTTTCTTAAAGTTGGATTCCCTAAGAACACCCCAATTTGAACACAGATATAATAAACTGAAGTTTTGTTTAACATATATATATATAGAATATTGCATAACACATGAGCTTTCCAGCCAGGTTACCTAGGTTTGATCCTAGCCATGTCACTTATTAACTAGGTGACTAGTTACATTACCTCTCTCTGACTCTGTTTCTTCAGCTTTAAAATGAGAATAACAGTAATGCTTAATTCATACAGTTGCTGTGAGAATCAAACTAATTAATATATGTAAAGGGTTAACCTAGAGCCTAGGATATAGTTAGTACTCAATAAGTATTATTCAATGATAAATCATCATGCAAAAAAAATGAAGTTGTGTTTCTATAACTAGCAACATAAAAAATTGATTTAATTTTTTAAATGGAAACAAAAGTTTTAAAATTCTGATATAGACTCCTTATAATAGGAAATAATTATCTTAGAAACATGAAAATAAATATTAGTAGGATCATGGCTTTGCCTTTTAGTAAATGGCTTTAGGTAAATTAATTTCACCCATTTGTAGCTGATATTCCTCATCTGTAAAATGGGAGTTGAACTAATAACTTCTGTGAGGATGGCATAAAAGAATACAGGTAAAGCACACACCACAGTGTGAATGTCAACTCCCATGGGGGCAGGTCAGCCAAATAAAATACAACATGCCCAGTTAAATGTGAATCTCAGATAAGCAATCGAAAATTAGTCTGTCTGAAACGTTGCCTGGGACATCCTAAAGAAGTATTTGTTGTTTATAGGAAATTTGAGTTTGACTGGGTGTCCTGTACTTTGTTTGCTAAATCCGGTAACCCTATCTAGGGGTTTGCAATAGTCCTGTTTGCAGAGGTTGGCTAAGGAGAGCACAGTTAAATGGTTCAGGACCAGGCCCCAATTCCTGAAGTGGCAGCACTAAATTAAGCCTTGTAGTGGGTGGGTCAGGCAGGCAACCAGACTCTTGTAAAATACTCAGGAATCAGCAGGGAGGTAGCACCTGGGACTCTGAAAGATTCTGCTCCAAGACACAATCAGTGGCCAGGAGGTGTGGGGGTCAGATCTGTCCCAAATAAAGGCATTGGCAGGCAATGAAAGCAGGGTGGAGAATGATGAGCCATGGTAGTGATTTGTGTCTGTGAGAGGAAAAGAGGGAGTGGAATTTGGCAGTAACCATTAACCATCAACCACTGTAACCATCAACACCAAAATGGGAAAATATCAGAATCTAGCCCTGCAATTTTGAGCACAAGTCGGGCAGAGCAGGCAAGTTGAAGGGTTAGGAAATGACATCACCTACATGACCAGGTCTGGTCCCTGAGACCACTGAGTCCTGTGTATGCTTGGGAGAAAGGAGGTTTAGGGAGGTCAGCTATTGTGAAGGGATACCAAACCCCAAATTTAAGAATGTGAATAAATTTCCCACAAGGCAGTGGGCAGAATTTATTATATGTCTTGTCAGTGTGCTCAGAAATGAACGGATATGGGCATGAATGGGAGCATTAGTGAATTCAGCTACAATTATATTTTGGCCGTGCCATGCAGTTTATGGGATTTTAGTTCCCTGACCAGGGATCGAACCCGGGGTCCAGTCTGGTAGTGAGAGCATGAAGTCCTAACAACTGGACCGCCAGGGAATGCCCGTGAATTCAGCTACAATTTTAACAGACATGTGGATGGCATAGATTGAGGGATCCTCAATCATAGCCTATCAAAATGTGGGGCCCAGGGGAGAAGGGGAACAAGAAGGCCTGAATGTTACATTCATGTAAGGTCTTAAATTGAGACTTTTGGCATTATCTCCAGATGAGTTTACATATTGTCAATGAGGTAAAACATGATTTGATACTTTTTCCTTTTTAAAATCAAGATATAACTCACATACCATAAGTTTCACCCTTTTAGAAATGTACAATTACTTTTTAAGTGTATAGTTCAGTGGCTTTTATTACATTCATAATGTGCAACCATTACCACTATCTAATTCTAGAACATGTTCATAACCACCAAAAGATACCCCATTGCCATTAAAAAGTCACTCTTTATTCCTCACCCTTCCCAGCCCCTGGTAACCACTAATCTACTTCCTGTCTATAGACTTGCCTATTTTGAATATTTAATATGAATGGGATCATACAACTTGTGGCATTTTCTGTCTGGTTTCTTTCATTTCACATAATGCTTTCAAGTTTCATTCACGTTTTTGCATATGATATTTCATTACTTTTTATGGATTAAAAATATTTCTTTGTAAGATAGATTACATGTTGGTTATCCATTCATCCATTGATGGACTTTTGGGCTTGTTTCCACCTTTTGGACTCTCATGAATAATGCTGCTATGAACATTCATGTACAAGTTTTTATGGGGACTTATGTTTTCATTTCTCTTGGGTATATACCTAGGAGTAGAATTGGTGGGTGATATGGTAACTTTTTGAGGAAATGCCAATTTTTCCACTTTTTAATATTCTAAGAGCCTTCAAAAATGGAAATAAATATGAGCCTCTCCACCACTAAGAAGTCCTATCCTCAACCAGTATTGATCCCTGGGATGTCTTCAAGGTCCAGTGGAAAGAACTGTGCCAATATAACACTACCACCCCCAAATGGGGTCATATACAATCACCATTACATATCCCTGCCCCTTCTCCCCACACCTTCACTCTTATATTGTTTTACCTCATGGAGATAGGGGGGTAAAAAATGGATCTTCATATGTCTTTTAGATACACTGCATTTTCCAGGTTACAAAGCTCTTTTGGCAGAGAGGTATTGTTATTCCCACTTGGCAGATGAGGAATGTGAGGCTTCAAGAGGTAAAGTGATTTGTCCAAGGTCCCAAAGCTAGTGAGTTGCTGAGCCTGCGTTAGATGCTAAGTTTTTCAATACCTGGTCTTGGCTCCTTTCCACTGAAGTGTATGCCCTACAATGCCTCTGGAAAAGATGGAAGATTACTGATATATTTGGGTTCACAAACTGAATCTAGATCACCTCAACAATGTTGGAAGTTGGTCTTTAATGCCAAGGGGGAAAAAAACAAATGTGGAGAGGAGGCAACAATGCATGTTGTTTCTGCCTGTGAAGATAGCCTGACTAGGTATAACTTATCTGAGGGGAAGTTATTCACTCTCCACCTGTCTAGCCTGAATTCACTGAGGGGTCGGTCTATGCTAGAGACCTGAGATACAAAATAGAAGGAGAAAGACTGGGGATTATGGTGAGATGCATGAGGTATTTGCCTGGGGCACAAAGCACAGTAATCAAGATAAACAATAAGTTTTTTCTTAATCTTTTTATTTTTAGATTCACATGCAGTTGCAAAAAATAATACAGGTAGATCCTGTGTACCCTTTATCCTGTTTTCCCCAATGGTAACCTCTTGCAAAACTATAGTAAAATATCAAAAAAGAGGATATTGACAATGATAGAGTCAAGATACAGAATATTTCCACCACTGCAAGGATCGCTCACGTTGCCCTTTTATAGCTAAACCCACTTCTCTCTCACCATCATCCCCTCCCTTAACCTTGGCAACCATTAATTTGTTCTCTATTTCTATAATTTTGTCATTTCAAGAATGTTACACAAATAGAATCATATAGTATGTAACCATTGGGGACTGGCTTTTTTTCACTCAACATAATTATGTTTTTATTGATTTGTAGTATTCCATGGTATAGATGTATCACAGCTTTTTTAAACATTGTGTTGAAGAACATCTGGTTTGTTTCCAGTTTTTGACTATTACAAATAAAACTGCTATAAATGTACAAGCGTACAAGTTTGATATAAACTTTTCACTTTTCTGGGGTAAGTGACCAAAAGTGCAGTTACTGGGTCATATGGTAGTTGCATGTTTCTTTTTTAAAAAGAAACTTCCGAATTGTTTTTCAGAATGACTGTACCATTTTACATGCTCACTAGCAATATATGCGTGATCCAGTTTCTCTGTATCATTGCCAGCATTTGATATTGTCACCATTTAAAAAAATTTTTAGTCTTTATGATAGGTGTGTCATAATATCTCATTGTGGTCTTAATTTGTGCTTCCCAAATGGCTAATGATGTTGAAAATCTTTTCATGTACTTGGTTGCCATTTGTATATGCTCTTCTGTGAAATGTTTCTTCATATCTTTTACCCATTTTCTAATTGGAATGTTTGTTTTTGCTGTTGAAGTCTGAGGGTTCTTCATATATTCTAGATACTTGTCTTTCGTTGAAGATGTGTTTGTAAAATCTTTGCTTACAGTCTATAGCTTGCCTTTTCATCTTCTTTCACAGAGAAAAAGTTTTAAATTTTACTAAAGTCTACTTTATCAATTTCTCCTTTTATGGATATGCTTTTGGTGTGAACCTAAGATTTATTTGCTTAGCCCTAGATCCCAAAGATTTTCTGTTTTTCCCCCCCTAAAATTGATATAGTTTTATGTTTTAATTTGAGTCCATTATCAATTTAGAGTTAATTTTTTGCATAAGATGTGAGGTTTAAGTCAAGATTCATTTTTTGCCAATGGATATCCACTTAACTCCAGCATCATTTATTGAAAAGACCATCCTTCCTCCATTGAATTGCATTTGTACCTTTGCCAAAAATCTATTGGGCATATTTGTGTGGGTCTATGTCTGAGCTCTGTATTCTATCCTATTGATCTATGTGTCCATCTCCCTACCAATACCACACATTTCTGATCATTGTAGTTATCTAATAAATGTTGAAATAGGTTATGGTGATTCCTCTCACTTTATTCTTCTCTTTCAAAATTGCTTTTAGCTATTCCAGTTCCTTTGCATTTCCATAACAATTTTAGAATTACCTTGTCCTATCTACCAAAGATCTTTCTGGATTTTGATATCAAGTGCATTAAATCTATATATCAATTTGGGGAGAATTGACATTTTGTCCCAGTTCTGATCATTAGGCTCCCACCTTGCTCCCTATGTCTTCATTTGCTGTCCAGGTCACCAAGCCCTCTAAAATAGAGACCTGGTTTTATCTCACTGGACAGTCCATCTACCTTCCTCCATTCTTCCATCTCAGAGATTAACTGAAGTCTGTTGGCTGGAGCCCTTGTCTATATGGACATACCATATTGGAGCCAGCTGCCTCCTGGGGTCTTCTAAACATAGACTGCCTTGGACCTTCTTGCTCTGCATCTCCTACCTGTTGGGATACTCCTGTTAATTCATGTCACACTCCAACTGACTCTCTGGTCTGTGGCTTGTCAGTTAATGGACCTAGTCCAGGCTTCTACCGGGGGCCTGAGTCTTCCCCAGGCACTCACTAATTCCAATGCGAATAGATGGTAGCAGGGGAATAGGGGGAATGCTTGGCCCTGGATTCTGACCCCCTCCAATCTTACCTAGCCTTCCACTGCTAATAAGGCCATACCAGGACATGTCTTGAAATATGGCAGGCAGGGCTTCTAGCTTGGGACTGGATGAGTCATAGACTAAAAATACACTTTGTTAAAGCTGTCTTTGACAAGTAAAGGATAAGCAGGTTTGTCGTAATAGCACTTGCTTTCTTGTTGCATTTCTTTGGTCTTTGGCCAAGTCCTTCTTGATCTAATCCTCAGTTTCCCTATCTTTAAAATAAGTACAAGTAGGACTAACTTACTGGTTTTCACATATTTTTAAAGCAACAGAACACTATGTTGAAAAATCTCTTCCATGAAAACCCCAAATATGAAAATGATACCAGTTGAGCTTCAGCTAAGCAGGAATGGGGGTGACTCCCCTTCACTTTGAAATTTTAGGGCTCTGTCAAACCCAGTTTGAAAACCATTGATCTAGCTGACTTCTAAGAGGCCTTTCCAGCACTTATATTCATCAGCCTTTGTAGCATTAAATAAGCTGAGAAAGTAAGAGCGTCAAGAGGAGAAATGTTGGGTCAGTCTTTACACAAGATGTGTTGGTTTGGAAGGGCATGGGCTATAGGAAGCTGCATGCTTTTGCTTGCCACAGGAAAACTCATTCAAGCTTTCCAATGGTACCTGCAACAGACCCAGCTCTGATAATACCTTGCTGGGAAACCATTCTTGATCTTCCCATGTGGAGCTCCTTAGTCTTTTCTATGCAATCCCAGAGCATGCTATTCACCTTTCATTTATTGCTGTTATTTATTATTATTATACTCACAATGTATTGCTATTGATATTATTGTACTCAAAATGCACTGCTATTATTTACTTACCAGCCCATCTCCAATTAGGCTATGAAATCTCTGAAAGCAGGAACTGTGCTTATTTCTTTGGACTTCCAACCTTTAGATTAGCACTCAAAAGAGAGAGGTTATTCAATAAACATATGTCAAAAACAAGATGGTGGAGTAGAAGGATGTGCTCTCACTCCCTCTTGCGAGAACACCAGAATCACAACTAGCTGCTGGACAATCATCGACAAGAAGACACTGGAACTCACCAAAAGAGATACCCCACATCCAAAGACAAAGGAGAAGCCACAATGAGACAGTAGGAGGGGCACAATCACAGTAAAATCAAATTCCAAAACTGCTGGGTGGGTGACTCACAGACTGGTGAACACTTATACCACAGAAGTCCACTCACTGGAGTGGAGGTTCTGAGCCCCACATCAGGCTTCCCAACCTGGATGTCTGGCAAAGGGAGGAGGAATTGCTAGAGAATCACACTTTGAAGCCTAGTGGGAATTGATTGCAGGACTTCGACAGGACTGGGGGAAACAGAGACCCCACTCTTGGAGGGCACACAGAAAGTAGTGTGCGCATCAGGACCCAGGGGAAGGAGCAGTGACCCCGGGGGAAACTGAACCAGACCTACCTGCTAGTGTTGGAGGGTCTCCTGCAGAGGCGGGGGGTGGCTCTGTTTTGCTGTGGGGACAAGGACACTGGCAGCACAAGTTCTGGGAATTACTCCTTGGTGTGAGCCCTCCCAGAGTCGGTCATTAGCCCCACCAAAGAGCCCAAGTAGGCTCCAGTGTTGGGTTGCCTCAGGCCAAACAACCAAAAGGGAGGGAACCCAGCCCCACCCATCAACAGTCAAGTGGATTAAAGTTTTACTGAGCTCTGCCCACCAGAGCAACAGTCAGCTCTACCCACCACCAGTCCCTCCCATCAAGCCTCTTACATAGCCTCATCCACCAGAGGGCAGACAGCAGAAGCAAGAAGAACTACAATCCTGAAGCCTGTGGAACAAAAACCACATTCACAGAAAGATAGAAAAGATGAAAAGGCAGAGGGATATGTACCAGATGAAGGAACAAGATAAAACCCAAGAAAAACAACTAAATGAAATGGAGATAGGCAACCTTCCAGAAAAAGAATTCAGAATAATGATAGTGAAAATGATCCAGGACCTCGGAAAAAGAATGGAGGCAAAGATCGAGAAGATGCAAGAAACGTTTAACAAAGACCTAGAAGAATTAAAGAAAAAACAAACAGAGATGAACAATACAATAACTGAAATGAAAACTACACTAGAAAGAATCAATAGCAGAAAAACTGAGGCAGAAGAACGGATACATGACCTGGAAGACAGAATGGTCGAATTCACTGCTGCAGAACAGACTAAAGAAAAAAGAATGAAAAGAAATGAGGACAGCCTAAGAGACCTCTGGGACAACATTAAATGCAACAACATTCGCATTATAGGGGTCCCAGATGGAGAAGAGAGAAAGGACCTGAGAAAATATTTGAAGAGATTATAGTCGAAAAGTTCCCTAACATGGGAAAGGAAATAGCCACCCAAGTCCAGGAAGCGCAGCGAGTCCCATACAGGATAAACCCAAGGAGAAACACGCTGAGACACATAGTAATCAAATTGGCAAAAATTAAAGACAAAGAAAAATTATTGAAAGCAGCAAGGGAAAAATGACAAATAATATACAAGGGAACTCCCATAAGGTTAACAGCTGATTTCTCAGGAGAAACTCTACAAGCCAGAAGAGAGTGGCATGATATACTTAAAGTGATGAAAGGGAAGAACCTACAACCAAGATTACTCGACCCAGCAAGGATCTCATTCAGATTTGATGGAGAAATCAAAAGCTTTACAGACATGCAAAAGCTAAGAGAATTCAGCACCACCAAACCAGCTCTACAACAAATGCTAAAGGAACTTCTCTAAGTGGGAAACACAAGAGAAGAAAAGGACCTACAAAAACAAACCCAAAACAATTAAGAAAATGGTCATAGGAACATACATATCGATAATTACCTTAAACGTGAATGGATTAAATGCTCCAACCAAAAGACACAGGCTTGCTGAATGGATACAAAAACAAGACCCATATATATGCTGTCTACAAGAGACCCACTTCAGACCTAAGGACACATACAGACTGAGAGTGAGGGTATGGAAAAAGATATTCCATGCAAATGGAAATCAAAAGAAAGCTGTAGTAGCTATACTCATTACAGATAAAATAGAATTTAACATAAAGAATGTTACAAGAGAGAAGGAAGGACACTACATAATGATCCAGGGATCAATCCAAGAAGAAGATATAACAATTATAAATATATATGCACCCAACATAGGAGCACCTCAATACATAAGGCAACTGCTAACAGCTATAAAAGAGGAAATCGACAGTAACACAATAATAATGGGGGACTTTAACACCTCACTTACACCAATGGACAGATCATACAAAATGAAAATAAATAAGGACACAGAAGCTTTAAATGACACAATAGACCAGATCAATTTAATTGATATTTATAGGACATTCCATCCAAAGACAGCAGATTAAACTTTCTTCTGAAGTGCGCACGGAACATTCTCCAGGATAGATCACATCTTGGGTCACAAATAAAGCTCAGTAAATTTAAGAAAATTGAAATCATATCAAGCATCTTTTTTGACCACAATGCTGTGAGAGTAGAAATGAATTACAGGGAAAAAAATGTAAAAACCACAAACACATGGAGGCTAAACAATACGTGACTAAATAACCAAGAGATCACTGAAGAAATCAAAGAGGAAAACAAAAAATACCTAGAGCCAAATGACAATGAAAACACGACGATCCAAAACCTATGGGATGCAGCAAAAGCAATTCTAAGAGGGAAGTTTATAGCTATACAAGCCTACCTAAAGAAACAAGAAAAATTTCAAGTAAACAATCTAACATTACACCTAAAGGAACAAGAGAAAAAAGAAAAACAAAACGCAAAGTTAGCAGAAGGAAAGAAATCATAAAGGTCAGAGCAGAAATAAATGAAATAGAAACAAAGAAAACAATAGCAAAGATCAATAAAACTAAAAGCTGATTCTTTAAGAAGATAAACAAAACTGATAAACCATTAGCCAAACTCATCAAGAAAAAGAGAGAGAGGACTTAAATCAATAAAATTAGATATGAAAAAGGAGAAGTTACAACAGACACCGCAGAAATACAAAGCATTCTAAGAGACTACTACAAGCAACTCTATGCCAATAAAATGGACAACCTGGAAGAAATGGACAAATTCTTAGAAAGGTATAACCTTCCAAGACTGAACCAGGAAAAAACAGAATATATGAACAGACCAATCACAAGTAATGAAATTGAAACTGTGATTTAAAATCTTCCAACAAACAAAAGTCCAGGACCAGAAGGCTTCACAGGTGAATTCCATCAAACATTTAGAGAAGAGCTAACACCTATCCTTCTCAAAATCTTTCAAAAAATTGCAGTGGAAGGAACACTCCCAAACTCATTCTATGAGGCCACCATCAACCTGATACCAAAACCGGACAAAGATACTACAAAAAGAGAAAATTACAGACCAATATCACTGAGGAATATAGATGGAAACATCCTCAACAAAATACTAGCAGACAGAATCCAACAACACATTAAAAGGATGATAACACCACAATCAAGTGGGATTTATCCCAGGGATGCAAGGATTCTTCAATATACACAAATCAATCAATGCGATACACCATATTAACAAATTGAAGAATAAAAACCATATGATCATCTCAATAGATGCAGAAAAAGCATTTGACACAATTCAACACCCATTTATGATAAAAACTCTCCAGAAAGTGGGTATAGACGGAACCTACCTCAACATAATAAAGGGCATATACGACAAACCCACAGCAAACATCATTCTCAATGGTGAAAAACTGAAAGCATTTCCTTTAAGATCAGGAACGAGACAAGGATGTCCCCTCTCACCACTGTTATTCAACATAGTTTTGGAAATCCTAGCCACGGCAATCAGAGAAGAAAAAGAAATAAAAGGAATACAAATTGGAAAAGAAGAAGTAAAAGTGTAACTGTTTGCAGATGACATGATACTATACATAGAGAATCCTAAAGATGCCACCAGCAAACTACTAGAGCTAATCAATGAATTTGGTAAAGTTGCAGGATACAAAGTTAATGCACAGAAATCTCTTGCATTCCTATACACTAATGATGAAAAATCTGAAAGAGAAATTAAGGAAACACTCCCATTTACCATTGCAACAAAAAGAATAAAATAACTAGGAATAAACCTACCTAGGGAGACAAAAGAACTGTATGCAGAAAACTATAAGACACTGATGAAAGAAATTAAAGATGATACCAAAAGATGGAGAGACATACCATGTTCTTGAATTGGAAGAATCAATATTGTGAAAATGACTATACTACTGAAAGCAATCTTCAGATTCAATGCAATCCCTATTAAATTACCAATGGCATTTTTTATGGAACTAGAAAAAAACATCTTAAAATATGTATGGAGACACAAAAGACCTCGAATAGCCAAAGCAGTCTTGAGGGAAAAAAAACAGAGCTGGAGGAATCAGACTCCCTGACTTCAGACTATACTACAAAGCTACAGTAATCAAGACAATACGGTACTTGCACAAAAACAGAAACATAGATCAATGGAACAAGATAGAAAGCCCAGAGATAAACCCACGCACCTATGGTCAACTAATCTATGACAAAGGAGGCAAAGATATACAATGGAGAAAAGACAGTCTCTTCAATAAGTGGTGCTGGGAAAACTGGACAGCTACATGGAAAAGAATGAAATTAGAACACTCCCTAACACCATACACAAAAATAAACTCAAAATAGATTTGAGACCTAAATGTAAGACTGGACACTATAAAACTCTTAGAAGAAAACATAGGAAGAACACTCTGACATAAATCACAGCAAGATCTTTTTTGATCCACCTCCTAGAGTAATGGAAATAAAAACAAAAATAAACAAATGGAACCTAATGAAACTTCAAAGCTTTTGCACAGCAAAGGAAACCATAAACAAGATGAAAAGACAACCCTCAGAATGGGAGAAAATATTTGCAAATGAATCAGCGGACAAAGGATTAATCTCCAAAATATATAAACAGCTCATGCAGCTCAATATTAAAGAAGCAAACAACCCAATCCAAAACTGGGCAGAAGGCCTAAATGAGCATTTCTCCAAAGCAGACGTACAGATGGCCAAGAAGCACATGAAAAGCTGCTCAACATCACTAATTATTAGAGAAATGCAAATCAAAACTACAATGAGGTATCACCTCACACCAGTTAGAATGAGCATCATCAGAAAATCTACAAACAACAAATGCTGGAGAGGGTGTGGAGAAAAGGGAACCCTCTTGCACTGTTGGTGGGAATGTAAATTGATACAGCCACTATGGAGAACAGTATGGAGGTTCCTTAAAATCTAAAAATAGAATTACAATATGATCCAGCAATCTCACTGCTGGGCATATACCCAGAGAAAACCATAATTCAAAAAGAGTCATGCACCCCAATGTTCATCGCAGCACTATTTACAATAGCCAGGTCATGGAAGCAAACTAAATGCCCATCGACCGACGAATGGATAAAGAAGTTGTGGTACATATATGCAATGGAATATTACTCAGCCATAAAAAGAACGAAATTGAGTCATTTGTTGTGACGTGGATTGATCTAGAGACTTTCATACAGAGTGAGGTAAGTCAGAAAGAGAAAAACAAATATCGTATATTAACGCATGTATGTGGAACCTAGGAAAATGGTACAGATGAACCGGTTTGCAGGGCAGAAGTTGAGACACAGATGTAGAGAACAAACATATGGACACCAAGGGGGGAAAACTGCGGTGGGGTGGGGATGGTGGTGTGCTGAATTGGGCAATTGGGATTGACATGTATACACTGATGTATATAAAATTGATGAGTAATAAGAACCTGCAGTATAAAAAACAAACAAGCAAACAAACAAAAACAACTAATACTAAACTTTCTTTGGGTTATTTTTATGGAAATATGTTAATATAAATGTTTCAGACATTACATGAAATTTCTAAAACTCTTATATGTTCTGGTATAATGTTATAAGTCATAATTCTAGTTTTTACTTTAAAATGTATATCTCAGCAATAACTAAATTTCCTTGTCAATTGCATTATTATTAACTTTCATCAAATCTTTAACCGTGGTCATTTTTAAGTCTTTTGTCATTTACAGACAGTTCTGGGTGTACTCTGATGCTTTTGCAAAAATGTTCCTGTAAAAGGGTTTCATCTTCAAGGAATTCATGGAAAAGACTCTGAGAAGTACAGATTTCTGATAACTGACTATACTGCTGAACTGAATGAATAAGCATTTTCAGAACTCTAATGGAAAACTGATGAATTCATAAAAGTGCTAACAAGAGATCAAGATGAAAACAAAATTAATTACATGGGACTGAGTGAACTGATGCGGATGATTATAATTTTTGTGACTTTCTGTTTGAATAAAAAAAATCCCACAAGGAAGGACTCAGAGGCAAAAAATATACAAATCAATTTTCACTGCAAAGTAAAGGAGCTGTTACAGTGGAGGATTACTGGACTGAATGTCAATATTATGACATAGTATGAGTGTGTTTTGTGTTTGGTAATTGCAATCATTGTTGCTTTTGTTGTGGTCATCCATTTACAATGCTTGTTGTCAGTTTATTTATCTCTTGTAAAAATAAAATACAGTGTGTGTGTGTGAAAAAAATAAAAATTAAAAAAAAATAAGAAAAATTTTTAAAAAGAGAGAAGAAAAATGCTCAGGGATGACTAAGGTTGCCTATATTTATCTGGAGAAAAACATATATGGGTGCCCATGAATGTCTGATGAGTACTTAAGGAATATGGTCTGAGTTCACTTTTGCAATAGATGCTCAACAAATTGGTTTGGGATCAGATGAGCGTTTACCAGACAGTAAGAAAAATAAAAAGGATTGGCTGCTCAAAAAAAAAAATAAAATAAAATAAAAACGATCCTGAGAAATGTAGGCATCAAGTCATGAAAAGAGTGTATCAGCTTACAAGTTAGACTCCAGTTTAAAACATGGCTCTACCATTTACTTATGGTGTGACCTTGAATAGTTAATGTATCTCAGTGTCTTATCTGTAACATTGGGATAATTCTTATTTCATAAAGCTACTGTAAAAATTCAAGGCAGTTGTAAAGCATTCTGTACATCATCTATGCTCCACGAATGGTAATTTCTTTAGGTGACTCTGTTAAGTCACACAGCTGGTTGGTAGTAAACAAGGAAATTGCGCCTCCTCATGCCCAGTTGTCTAGTTGTTGTTTCCTTTTATTTAGACATCTAATGTGTTCAATTCCCACAAGCATTTAAGAAAACTTTTACATCGTAAACTTATTATTCCTTTTTATATGTCTTTCAAAATAAAATTAATTGATTACAGGAAAAATCATACTACTATACTTGGTTCTAACAGTTGTTATTTGATCTATACACACTTAAATATGTAGTGATGTTATAACTAAAATCTGTGTTTCATTAGACATTGTGTGTTTTATACCATAAATGTCTTATCATTGTATATCCCTCACAAATACTTGCCTACTGTGTAATCTTATCCTTTTGCCTTCAATATGCAGTAAGACCAAGTTTTATGATTATATAGTTTTTAATCCAGATGTTAAATGTTCATGTACATGTTCTTTTCAAAGATTTTTGAAAACTATAATAAACAAACAAAATAACAGATATGTGTACCCAGTTGTGTAATATTTTGGCACAGATCAGTTTCCCTCAAGAAGAGGACGTCTGTAAGAAGGCTGCTGGATGTGCCAAGATTATTTTCTCAGGCTTGACAATGCTGACAACATTTATTTCCAGTCGAAGGTGGTTCTGCTGGGAATATGTTTCTGGTGGAGCAAGCCTGTTGTCAATACTCACTCCCAATTTTATGGGGTAGGAACTAGAAGAAACTACACTGCTCTTATTTGTGGAAAGAACATATGCTTTGGAATCAGTCAGGGTTTTAAACCCTGGCTTAGCCATTTCTTAGATGTGTGACCTTGGGTGTAACTTACCCTCTGTGAGTCTGTTTCCTCAACTGTAACATTTGAATAAAAATAGTGCATATGTAAAAAAAAAAAATAATAATAATAAAAATAAACATATGTCGAAGTGAAATATTGGATCAAGAAGAAATCATTTCTTGAATTCCTTTGTTCCTTGAATTCCTTTTTTCCCCAAGAAACCCAAATCATCCAAATCATTCCCCAATTGAGATATCTAAATTTTAAGAAAGCAAAATTTTTTAAATTAAATGTTTAAATAGTGTTCAATAGAGCTAATATCTTAATTTGTATCTGATTTATGATATAGTTGAGATATATTTTTATGTGCAAATGTGCTATATGTAGGATTTATATGAAATTAATTAATATGAATAGTAGATCCAGTAATCAATGTGTATAGTAAAATTATGACAATTTTATAGGAATGGGAATATTATTTTCCCATTTCTAAATAATACCGAGGTTTAAATTTTTTGTATCCTCAATTTTATGACAGACTGGTGACCATATCAACAACACACTTAATTGGTATTTCCATTCCTAAGCAGATAAGTGCAATTTTTTTTTTTAATTCTTAAGTTTTAGAGGATACTGGAACCTGCCTGGTGGGGAGTGCTAGGCTGCTAATAGTGGAAAACAAGGAGGTGACAAGAAAGTTTATTGAAGAATATCCATCTTAATAATAATAGCAAGTATTTCTATAGTGTTTATTATGCCAGGAACTGGATCTAATTTTAAGCCAGTTCCAAATATTAACTCAATCTAATTCTCATTGCAACCCTAAGAGGTAGTTATAATTATCACCATCTCCATTTTCCAGATGAGAAGACTAAAACTCAGAGAAGGGAAATGATTTGTCCATCTGTCAAACCGCTAAAAATATCAGAGCCCAGACATGAACCCAGGCAGCTTGACTGCGGAGTCTGGGTGCCTCGCTATTCTGCATACTTCCACCAGTGCTAAGAAATGAAGGAATATCTGGGGCAGCCAAGCTAGGCAATTATATGGAGTCTATGCAAGGGGATTTTGAAGGCTCAGGGAAGGAACATTTGCCTTCCCACTCACCTCCCTAACTATTTACTTGCTGATGCCTGATGTTTCATTTATTGTGATTCATTTATTTGACTTAAGATTTGGCCCACTGTTTATAATGCAACCAACCTCTAGGTGAAGTAACACCAAGACCTAGGAGTTATTTTTATTTTCCCAGTCTGTTTTCATTTTTATTTTATGAGTGTCACTTTTCATTGTACAGTTTTGATCTTTATATAGTTGAATCTCTCCATATTTTCCATATGTCACTGTGGCTTTACAACTTATCATCCCTCTAAACCTCTACTATAATTAAAGCTGTTTTTGCCATGGACTCAGGGGAGACAAACTCCAAACTTCACATCATAAGTTGCAATGTCCACTTTGAGATATCTAAATAAAACCTCTGTCATTGTCTTCTTGAGCATAAATCAAAACAACTTATCATTTTTCATGCTCTGATCCTGTTTCTGTTCACTGAATTCTTTCCAAATTTGGGGGCACAAAATGACTGAGAACTAGGGGGAGTGGAGAGGAAGGTGAAAGGTATTAACATGAATTCCTACTATATTTCAGCCATTGTGCTAGGTGCTTTTTCACACGCTATCTCTTTTCATCTAATACTTAAACATCTCTATGAGGGGGAGTAGGGACCTATAGGTGGTTTCAGGGTGTTCCAGACTGGGAAAGGTATGAGGGGACCCTGGCAGGATTCAGCCCTTCTGGAAGCCCAGATGCATACCCAGCCCTGGCAATATAAAGAAAGCAGTTAAAATGAGGATCTGAAGGTTATTGGAAGCAAGACATACAGTTTGGTCATCCTCAAAGAGGTAAGAGTTGAAGGATGATGGAAGGGGTACTGTCAGTTCCCTGAGGGAGAAAGCAGAAGAAAAAAAGTTTTGATGTCAGTACCTTGGTGATTACTTCTATTTTGAAGTCAGGAGAAAGAAAAGGAACTAAAGAAGGAAAAGTGCACTCAGAGAAGAAGGCGATAAGGGCAGTGCTGTGGCTTGATAGTCAAGGGAGGAAACCCCATTTCATCATGACATCACTCTGGGAACATGGCTGTGACCATCTCCTCTGGCAACAATACAGACAGAGCCCAGTAGCTAGCCTGCTGCTCTGCTACCATAGATGCCAATGAGAACTAGGACAGATTGCAACAAAAATGAAACACAGATGAAAGCATTTGGTGAACAGTAAACATACTCACACACAGGTGAACACATGTCTTGGCAAATCCCTCTGACCATTACCAGCTTATTTTTTGGTGGAAGGGAATTATCCAAGGAGTCAGAAAAATTACAAAGATAATTAACCAGCTCCTTTTGCTGCCCAGCAGTCCTAAAGGATACTATTTACAGCATCATAGAATCCCAAAATGACTGAGCTACAGTACCAGACCAACTAGTCCAATCCCTTTGTGTTAGAAATGTGGGAACAAAAGCCCAGAGAAAGGAACAGACCTGCACAAGGCCACACAGGGAGTTAATGGCAAAGCTGGACAGAGGATCCAGGTCTCCTGCCTCCTCTTCCTCCCATTTGAGTGATTCTGAGTAAATGAGAAATGAATGAGGAAAGGATTGGTGGCAAATGTTTCCAGTAAGTTGATGAATTTTTAAAAGCATATCTGGTAAAAAATAGAATCTCAAGAATGTCAGCACTACAGAAGTCCTTAGAGCTCATCATCTAGTGTGATGTTATTTTATAAATGAGGAACAGACCCAGAGAAGGCTTAGCTGTTTAGTGGTGCAGCCAGTCCCTCAACATAGCTCTCCTGCTTTCTTAGTCTACCTCTTCATGGAAGCTGATCAACACAGATTTAGAAAACCTGCATAAATTTATTTAAGAAACAAATACAACAAAAGTAGTTGTTCACATGATTTCTCACCTCTCCTGATCAGAATGCAAGTGCTGTGGGGACAAACATATAAGGAAAAAGTTCAAGGAAATGAGAGAATGACTACATCATTTAGAAGAGGATAAATAGGAAAGGACAAGTGTAGATGGGCTAAATGACTCACATCTACTGGGGGTTGGGAGGATGGATGACATAGTGAAATAAACCAGAGAGGGCCTTAGGCTTACATCTTGTTGGGCTTAGAAAATGAGGCTTTAAGCATGTATCCTCTGTTAGGTATTTTATTTTAAGTTCCAGGGGACATTAGAGACTTCTATCCTATTGTTGTAAAGATGGTAAGACTAAGGCAGTGTCAGAGCTGGGATGTGAATCCAAGGTCCTGGACTTTGCAGCCAGTGTTTCTTCTCCTCCCTTGCGTTCTAGAGGAAGCTGGTAATGTTTATTAAGAAAATTCAGTAGATGTATACTAGGCTACTTTTCTAATAGGGTTTTTCACAGTAGGGTTTACAGACTTGGAGTGGGGTTCCCCTACTCTACCAGCTCTTCTTTATACCTTGCACTTTACATGTGGAGGATCTAGGTCAGTGACTTTGGGCAGTTGAGAAAGGATAGAGGAGTGAGAAAGTTCAGTGACACAAAGCCATCAAAAATAGCAAAAATCTCAGCTGAAACATTGCCTGAAAATACCTAGCACAATCCATGTAGGCACATGCAAATTATATGCTAATTACCCACGATTCCCATCTACTAGGGGAATCTTGGTTAAGGCTTCAATTACTCCCCGCTCCCATTATATGAATTAATAGGCCAGATTAATTGAAGGGATGAAGGACGTGCAAGTTTCTGGAAGAGTGAAAATGGGATTACCTATCTCTGCCCCTAACTCACTGGTTGGCCCGAGGCAGGTCAATTACAATTTCTGCTCTTCAGTTTTTCCATGTGCCACGTGTGGGGTCCCTCCAATTCTAACATCCTATGGTTATCTTCCAGTCTTTCCTGTCTCAGTGAATGGCACTACCCTATTACCCAGGCTAAAAATCCAGAAGTCATTTTAGATGCCCCTATCTTTCTTTCTGTACTTCCTCATCCCATCCGTGAGCTAATCATATCAGTTATGCATCCAATAATATGTTTCCCATCAGTCTATTTTTCTTTATATCCACTGTTACACTCCAATCCAAGTCACCATCATCTATTTCCTGGATAACTGCAATAATCTCCTGGCTGGTTTTCCTGCTGCCATTATTGTCCCAATACAATCTATTTTCAGAGCAGTCAGAGTGATCTTTAAAAACTAGATGATGTTACTTCCTTACTTAAAACACTCAATGGCTGCCTATTGTAAATAGAATAAAATCCAAACTCCTCACCATGATTTACAAGATACTGTTTGTCTCTGCCTTCCTCAGTCTACTGTTCCCCTCAATCAGCCAGAGCTCTGCCTACTTTCTTTCACAGGCTAAGTATCTTCTTGCTTTAGGACCATTGCACTGGCTATTCCCTCTGTCTGGAATACTCTTTCTCCAGATCATTGCATTGCTGACTCCTTCTCAGGTCTCTAATCCAATGTCATCCCTGAAGAAAATCCTTCTCTGACATCCTAACTTAAAAATTTCTTCATCTGCCACCACTGTAATCCATTATCTTCCTTTTTAAATTTTTATTTATTTTTTAAAATTATTATGGGGTGTAATTCATTTACAATGTTGTGTTAGTATCAGGTGTACAGCAAAGTGAATCTGTTATACAAATACATATATCCACTCTTTTTTAGATTCTTTTCCCATATAGGCCATTACACAGTATTGAATAGAGTTCCCTGTGTTATACAGTAGGTCCTTACTAGTTATCTCTTTTATATATAGCAGTATGTATGTGTCAATTCCAATCTTCCAATTTATCCCTCCCCCTTCCCTTACCCCCTGGTAACCATAAGTTTATTTTATACATCTGCAACTCAATTTTGGCTTTGTAGATAAGTTCATTTGTGCCTACTTTTAGATTCCACATATAAGTGATACCATATATTTGTCTTTCTGTGTCTGATTTACTTCACTCAGTATGAGAATCTCTAGGTCCATCCATGTTGCTGCTGGAGTAATATTCCACTGTATATACGTACTACATCTTCTTTATCCATTCCTCTGTTGATGGTTATTTGGGTTGCTTCCATGTCTTGGCTATTGTAAATAGTGCTACAATGAACATTGGGGTGCATGTATCTTTTCAAATTACGGTTCTCTCTAGATATATGGCCACGAGTGGGACTGCAGGATCATATGGTAACTCTATTTTCAGTTTTTTAAGGAACCTCCATGCTGTTCTCCATAGTGGCTGTACCAGTTTACATTCCCACCAACAGTGTAAGAGGGTGCCCTTGTCTCCATTATCTTCTTTTAGTTTATTTATTGGCCTTATCTCTACCTAAAATTATCATATTTATTTGTTTTTTTCTTTTCCATGATTATTGTCTGGCATCTCCCACTAGAAACTAAACTTCATGAGGGGAGCAATAGAACATAGTGGTTAAGAACATGGCTTCTGGAGTCGGACTGTCTAAATTCAAATCCCAGTTCTGCCACTTATTAGCTGAGTGACCCTGGGAAAGTTACTTAAATTTTCTATGTCTCAGCTTCCTCTTCTGTAACATGGGGACAGTAATAGTAACACTTCATAGGGTCGTTGCAAGGATTAAACTGAATTAATACATGCAAAGCACTATATCTCTAGTGCCTAGAAGAGTGTCTGGCATGTAGCAGGTGCCTAAGAAGTATTTAATGGCTGACTGAATGAATGAATCCTGATGCCTCCTGCTCCTTCCCTCCTTTCCTGTCTAGTTTCCCCTCATGACTCTTCCTTCAGGAAGCTTGCCCTGACTGTTCCCTACTTGCTAGGACTAAGTTGGTTCTCCTATTTTGTGTGCTCACAGAACCCAGACTTCTTGCAATCCTTAATTGCTGGGTATAGTTGTATATTTATGTGTGTGTGATCTTTGTAATAACTGATCTCCTTAACTACAAACTTGGTGAGAGAAGGGCCTATGTCTGTCATATCTACTATGGGATCTCTGCTGCCTAGCATAGTGCCTGACACAAAAGGTACACAATAAATATTTCTTGGTTGAATGACTCAAAAACTTTGGCTCATTTTTCTCTTAGAAATGCTGATTAAGAAACATGACTTGAGAAATTTAGTATTTTGCAGCACTTTTTAAATTAATTTTTATTGGAGTATAGCTGCTTTACAATGTTGTCTTGCTTTCTGCTGTTCTGCAAAGTGAATCAGTTATATATATATATATATATATATATATATATATATATATATTCCCTCTTTTTTAGATTTCCTTCCCATTTAGGTCACGACAGAACATTGAGTAGTGTTCCAGTGCTGTACATTAGGTTCTCATTAGTTACCTATTTTATATATAATAATGTATATATGTCAATCCCGATCTCCCAATTCATCCCACCTCCCCCCTTATCCCTTGGTAACCATAAGTTTGTTCTCTACAACTGTGTTTCTATTTCTGCTTTGCAAATGAGTTCATCTGTACCATTTTTCTAGATTCCACATATAAGCGATATTATACAATATTTGCTTTTCTCTTTCTGACTTACTTCACTTTGTGTGACAGCCTCTAGGTCCCTCCAGGTCTCTGCAAATGGGACTATTTCATTCCTTTTTTATAGCTGAGTAAGATTCCATTGTATATATGTACCACATCTTCTGTATCCATTTCTCTGTTGATGGACATTTCAGTTGTTTCCATGTCCTGGCTATTGTAAATAGTACTGCAATGAATATTGGGGTGCATGTGTCTTTTTGAATTATGGTTTCCTCTGGGTATATGCCCAGGAGTGGGATTGCTGGGTCATATGGTAGATCCATTTTTAGCTTTTTGAGGAACTTCCATACTGTTCTCCATAGTGGCTGTATCAATTTACATTCCCACCAACAGTGCAAGAGGGTTCCCTTTTCTCCACACCCTCTCCAGCATTTATTGTTTGTAGATTGTTTGTTGATGGCCATTCTGACCGGTGTGAGGTGATACCTCATTGTAGTTTTGATTTGCATTTCTCCAATAATTAGTGATGTTGAGCATCTTTTCATGTATTTGTTGGCTATCTGTATGTCTTCCTTGGAAAAATGTCTATTTAGGTCTTCTGACCATTTTTGGATTGGGTTGTTTGTTTTTTTGATATTGAGCTGAATGAGCTATTTGTATATTTTGGAGATTAATTCCTTGTCCATTGTTTCATTTGCAAATATTTTCTCCTATTCTGACGGTTGTCTTTTCCTTTTGTTTATGGTTTCCTTTGCTGTGCAAAAGCTTTTAAGTTTAATTAGGACCCATTTGTTTATTTTTATTTTCATTGCTCTAGGAAGTGGGTCAAAAAGGATCTTGCTGTGATTTATGTCATAGAGTGTTCTGCCTATGTTTTCCTGTAAGAGTTGTATAGTATCCAGCCTTACATTTAGGTCTCAAATCCATTTTGAGTTTATTTTTGTGTATGGTGTTAGGGAGTGTTCTAATTTCATTCTTTTACATGTAGCTGTCCAGTTTTCCCAGCACCTCTTATTGAAGAGGCTGTCTTTTCTCCATTGTATATTCTTGCCTCCTTTGTCATAGGTTAGGTGACTATAGGTACGTGGGTTTACCTCTGCGCTTTCGATCCTGTTGTTCCATTGATCTATATTTCTGTTTTTGTGCCAGTACCATACTGTCTTGATGACTGTAGCTTTGTAGTATAGTCTGAATTCAGGGAGCCTGATTCCTCCTGCTCTGTTTTTCTTTCTCAAGATTGCTTTGGTTATTCAGGGTCTTTTGTGTTTCCATGTAAATTGTAAATTTTCTTGTTCTAATTCTGTGAAAAATGCCATTGGTAATTTGATAGGGATTGCATTTAGTCTGTAGATTGCTTTGGGTAGTATAGTCATTTTCACAACATTGATTCTTCCAATCCAAGAACATGGTATATCTCTCCAACTGCTGGTATCATCTTTAATTTCTTTCATCAGTGTCTTATAATTTTCTGCATACAGGTCTTTTGTCTCCTTAGGTAGGTTTATTCCTAGGTATTTTATTCTTTTTGTTGTGATGGTAAATGAGATTGTTTCCTTAATTTTTCTTTCAGATCTTTCATTGTTATTGTATAGGAACTCAAGAGATTTCTGTGTATTAATTTTGTGTCCTGCAACTTTACTAAATTCATTGATTAGCTCTAGTAGTTTCCTGGTGGCACCTTAGGATTTTCTATATATAGTATCATATCATCTGCAAACAGTGACAGTTTTACGTCTTCTATTCCAATTTAGATTCCTTTTATTTCTTTTTCTTCTCTGATTGCCATGGCTAGGACTTCCAAAAGTATCTTGAGTAATAGTGGCAAGAGTGGACATCCTTGTCTTGTTCCTGATCTTAGAGGAAATGGTTTCAGTTTTTCACCATTGAGAATGACGTTTTCTGTGGGTTTGTCAAATATGGCCTTTATTATGTTGAGGTAGGTTTCCTCTATGTCCATTCTCTGGAGAGTTTTTATCATAAATGGGTGTTGAATTTTTTTGAAAGCTTTTTCTGCATCTATTGAGATTTTCATATGGCTTTTATCCTTCAGTTTCTTAATATGGTGTGTCACATTGATTGATTTACGTATATTGAAGAATCCTTGCATCCATGAGATAAATCCCACTTGATCATGGTGTATTATGCTTTTAATGTGTTGTTGGATTCTGTTTACTAGTATGCTGTTGAAGATTTTTGTGTCTATGTTTATCACTGATATTGGCCTGTAATTTTCTTTTTTTGTGTGACATCTTTGTCTGGTTTTGGTGTCAGGGTGATGGTGGCCTTATAAAATGAGCTTGGGCGTGTTCCTCCCTCTGCAATTTTTTTTTTTTTGTCATCACTTTTTGAAACGCAATTCAGATTGAAAGCTGTTGTTGTATCTCTGCCTCCTGTCTTAGTTCAGTTCATTATTGAAACAGAGGGAAAGATGTATGAATTCAAACATTCTGGCCTCCACTCTTAAAATCTTGATCTGTTCCCTGGAAGTATCAAGTTAAGAAGAAACTGGCTCACTTTCCCTTTGCTAACTCCTTACATTTTAATGGTATTCATCCCAACATATCCTGCCTCCTTACCTGTTTCTTAGTAATAAGGAGAATATTGATCCTGATAGGACTGAGGTATTTTATTCCCACCACCCACCTCAAATCAATGAACTTTTTCTAATAAAATAACACATTATAACTCAGTGCTAGCACAACTCCAAAATATTCTCTCATCTGTTACAGCTTTCTGATCAATCGAGATTCATTGAACACCTCTTACTATATGGCTACCAGCTTGGCTTGAAGATACTGTTTGAAGTACTGCTTCAGGAGCAAGAGCAGAAGGTATGGTTTCTTTCTATTCCCCTCTCTTTACCTGTAACATTTACCTTCCTCTCACTGCTAGGCTGATTTCTTACAACTCAGCAAGGTGCAGGTGAGACACCTGTTGTTAAAGATGTCAAGAAGCCAAGACAAATCCATGAAAGCTACAAGGCTTATGGACCCTTTTCTTAATTGGATACTTTAACCGTTACAAATAGCACAAAACTTATTCCAAGTTCCAGATGCTTCCAGGGCTCCTTCACCTAGATTAACTGTCATCTCCCTTTAATGTCCTTGGATTGGGAGCATGGAACACACTTGGCCCTCTGCAGGCTCCCTTTATTGGGTGTAATATCTGGCTCAAGTAACAGAGGAGTTTGGATTCCATTGGGGTTGCAGCAGCTTGATACAGGTAGTGTGGGGCTATGGGAAGAGCACAAGTCCCTGAGTCAAGGGTTCTATTTCTGCATCAGACAGGCTGGGTTACCTTGGATAAGTCCATTGCCTCTCTTGGCCTGGTTCATCATCTGTGAAATAGGGTTTTGGTGAGGCTTGAAAGACATTTGCCAAATTACTTTGAAAATCATATTATGAATCTATTAACACATTTAATTGAAACAGATACAAAGCTATCTCTAGACCCTTACCAGACGTGTGAACACAGCATGAGGTAAAGATTCTAAGAGGAAGTGGATGGCAGAAGAAGAGAAATTAGTTTTAAAACCTCAGAGCCATTCCTAAATTTTTCCCTCCACATCCCCATGCACACCTTCCATTTCTCTTCAAACAAGAGTTAACTTATAAAGTGATATTTTGACATAAATATATACATTTAAGATGCCATTTTACTTTTGTTCTTCATATTTTTTCATAGATATTCGCAAGTCCCTTGGTCCAATCTGAGCCCAGGCTCTAGCTTTGTAACTTACTTTGTGGCCTTGGCCAAGCCAGTTTTCCAGAGTCAGTTTTCTTCCCTGTAGAAACAGATAAATCTACTTATCCCCTTCACAGAGATTGAGAGAATGAAATGAGGGACTGTACATACAGCTCTCAGCACAGTAGCTGATACATGCCAGGCACTTACATGGATTGTTCCCTTCCCCCTCCTCTTATAGAACAGGGCTGCAGCAAATTCTTGGCTCTGGACTCTAAGGTAGGGTAGCTCAGACCCACAGTCTTTCTGACCAACCAACTCAATAGTATTCAAATGCCTGCTAGTGACACTACAAGACAAGGATCTTCAAGACCACAAGGAAACTGTTAGGCTGGACACCATGGAGAAATTCCTGGTTGTGAAAGTTATTATGTCTGGGATCCAAAGAAGAGAAGGGTTTCAGTTCCTTCCCTAGAAAACTCTTAAAATCAGTGTGGATATCCAGAATGTCATGAGACTCATGTTCTACTATTGTCCCACTCCCCAAAATATCAAGCCCTATATTTAGCAATATCTGGGAACGATCTCACTGAGTACTTACAATGGGCCTTTGAGGTGGGGCTAAGTAGGTCCATTTTTCAGATTAGGAAACTGAGGCCTAGAAAAAGAAAGGGCAAGATCAATCAGAGAGAGCTCCAGCTTACTTTTAGTTGGGAGTGAGTCAAAGTCCTCCACGTGTCCAAAACCCAGCTCTCTGGACCTCTCCATTCTCTCTGAGCAATTACCTCTTCTTACATGCTCTCATCTCCTCCCAGTCATTCTCCACTTTGCCTCTAGAGTCACCTCCCTAAGACATCCTTCCAACCTTATCACTCCCATGCTTTGAAACATAAAATAACTTGGCATTATTTAGCACACTTAATAAATGTGTATTGGATGAATGTGTGCCTATACTATTAAATCCAAACTCTATTTTGGATTAAGTTAAAGGTCTTTCACAATCTGGTTCCAGCCTAGCTTTTCTAGGTACATCTCCCATTTCTCTTTCCCACCTCCCCACTCCATATATGAACCTTATGTTCCAGACACCTTGGCCCACTTGTCCTTTCCTTTCTATATGTGTTGTGCCCTGTCCTGGAAAGTCAGTCCTCCCCAGTGGACTGGAAAATTCTCAGTTATATTTTGAGACCTATTTACATCTTCTCTGCTCAGATTACACTTTATCCATTTCTGTATTATGACAGCACAATGCACTGTAATTAATGGGTTACTTTTCATTCTCTCCTGCTCCTTAAAGGCAAGGACTTGCTTTTATTTATCTTTGTTTCACCCAGTGCCTCCCCCAGTACCTCCTTCGTTGACTGGCAAAGTTTGAACTCGGTAACTAGAATGGATGGAGGGCTGGAAGGAACGTGGTCAACCCCTCCCCATCCTTCAGCCTTAGCAGCTGCTCCCTCCTCCCTTCCACCTCTTCTCCACCCCATCTGAATGCCAAAGCCACGAGTTCCCAGACAGCTGCCAGAACACTCAGCCTCTCACTCTCACGGGCCAAACGAATATCACTATTCCCTTGTACTCCTCACAACCTTTGACACAATTATCTGTGACAAATTGACTTAAAGTGCAGCTGCAGGAAGAGAAACAGGAATGTCTCGCTTGGCCTTCTGGGAGTTGTAGTCCTGCAGGCCTCCGGGCTGCCTGGCTGGTCCTGGAGCTGCGGACTACAGCTCCCAGGCCTTCTCCATGTCCCTACCGCACAGGCTCAGAGCCCCATGCCGGGAGGAGGTGGTTACATTGTGTCTATTGTATCCCTGGGCTTGTGTGTTTGTACCTTTCTCAGGACGTGAAAGTGAGAGTGAAAAGCATGGCAGATGAACAAGAAATCATGTGCAAATTGGAAAGCATTAAAGAGATCAGGTAAGTGGAACTTTGCAGCGCCCTCCCAGTCCCCTCCGAAGCTACCCAAATCCCTCACTGCGGGAGAGGGCTGCTAGCTACGGAAAGTGTCTATTGTTGGGCTACTTGCGGAGGGGGACTGAAAAGGATCCCATTCACCACGGAATTCAAGGATGGGAATGAGGCAGGGGAGAATCGGAACTGAGACTAGCAGAGAGAGAGAGAGGCAGACAGAGAAACAGACCGACCGAGAGGGATCTTTTGCCAGATGTGTCTGAGAAAGCCAGATGCAGACACACGGTGTAAGTGTGTTTGTGTTGGGGGGGGCGGGGGTGGGTGGGTGTTGGTCCCAAGACAGCTTTATGCTTCTTGTGTGGGAGTTGGGGGAATGGCATTCTTGGACCCATTATTTTTCAAAGTGTTTGTAGGCTCCAAGGTGTATTTGGCTCCTTGCTCTTTAGGTGTCTAGATTTTTTTTTTTCAGTCTTCTGTTCAACTTCAGGACCTCGAGCTCGGGCGAGCCTTTTGAGAGCAGAGTCTAACACATCGGGGCTGGTGGCGGCTGCCCGGGGCTGCAGACTGGGGATGCGGAGGAATCCCTGCAGGCCAGGACAGGGAGGACAGAGAACACTCGCTCTTATGTATTTTTTTGCTGTCACTCACCACTTTCTTCCTCTCCTACCCGGTGCTTGGGAAGGGGGCTGGGAGTGATGGAGACTGGGGAGGCAGTTGCCGCCTGCAACAGTTGATCTCAGGCCCCAGAGGTGATGGGCTAATGGGCGGGACGCAAAGTGCGTGTTGCCTGCATCCCCTACCCCTTTTCTCCAGGAGTGGCATTGGCTAGGCGATGATACTGTCCTTGCTCAGAGCACAATAACGCCAGTTGAATGGACTGTCTGGGCCAATACCAGGCCTTCCTTCACTCGCTCTTCTCTGCCAGGACACCCTGCCCCCCACCGACCCGCCTCTGCCTCGGCTTTCACCCTCCTTCTGAGGGTGCCCTGGGTTGGGCCGTTCCCTTTAGTATTTTCCAGGAACCTGAAGAAAAATGGGGGAGGATATCAAGTCCCTTTAAGAAATAAGACTTTGACCAAGAGATTTAACTCTTGGAGTGAATGCCTTTGGTGAGACTCACACATGATGGTGGTGGTGGGGAAGCACCTTGGCTTTTTTGTCCTTTGCAGGGGTTATATTTCTACTTCTGCTGGAGAGAAAAAGGAAGGAACTATTATTTATTGAGCCCCTGGTGTGCCAAGCCGCTTGACCTACTATTGCGCATTCGGCAATCCTGAGAACTTCCTACACTTCCTTTACAACTGGGAAAATGGAGGCTCAGAAAATTTAAGTAATTTTTCCAGAGCCAAACAGTTTGAAAATGCCAGATTTTGACAAGAACCCAGTCAATTTGTGTGCAGAGGCTCTGGTCTTCCCATTCTATCCCTTCGGGTCCCAGGAAAGGGTAGACAGGGTGTATATTGCAATTTATTTTCTGCAAAAGAATCAGGATATAGGGAGTGGGACATCTTGGTGCAGGAAAAAGTCAGCTGTCATAATAACAGTGCAGCTAATAAGAAACTTATGCCTGCAAGTGAAGAGCCTAGACTTATTTTTACCAGACTTTAAAGGAATCCCTACCCAACCCCAAGGGAAGGAACAGTTGGGAACAAGGAAAAGTGACCCTTTCTAGTACAGACCAAATGGGGGGCCATGACTTTGACCCTCACCAGTGGTAAACCTGGCATTCCTACCACTACTAGCTGGGATGGGATCCTAAGAGGCCTAAGAGAGGCCAGAACTCTCACCCTCAACCAGCAATAACAAAGAGCCTCTCCCCAACCTGGATGTCAATCAGAGACCCAGTGGAGAACCTGGACTTATACTGCCCCCCTTCCCTGCAAAAGTAGCACATCAGAGGAGGCCTGCAAAGACAAAAGTGTTAAGAGAGATCCAGAGTGTCCAAATTTATTTGAAAAAAATCACTTACCATACCAAGATTATCAGTTTCAGTGGCAAGAGGAAGTAAACAGATGCCAGGGTTGAGAGAGCACAGAGGTTGGAATTATCTGACAAGGATTTTAAAGCAGCCATCATAAAAATGCTTCAGGGAGCAACCACAACACACTTGCAACAAATGATACAATAGAAAATCTCAACATTTAAATAGAAAGTCTCAAAAAGAAATATAAAACACAAAGAAGAACCAAATGGAAGTTTGAAAACTGGAAAAAAATATCTAAAAACTCAATGGATGGGATCAACAGCAAGATGGAGAAGACAGAGGAAAGAATCAGACAACTTAAACATAAAACAATAGAAATAACCCAGTGTAAACAACAGAGGGAAATTAAATGTAAAAAGAAAAAAAAAGAAAGAAAAGAAAAGAAGGAATTGAGCAGAGTCAGAGCCTCCAGACTTGTGAGACTATAACAAAAGATCTAACAGTCATGTCAACAGAATTTCAGAAAGAGAGGAGAAATAAGGCAGGACCGGAAGTACCTGAAGAAGTAGTGGCTTAAAACTTCCCAAACTGAGCAAAGGGCATAAACTTCCAGATCCAAGTAGCTAGGCAAACACCATGAAAAAAGACCCAAAGAAATTCATACCAAGACACATCAGAGTCAACCTTCTGAAAACAGAAGCAGAGAAAAGATGTAGGAAACAGCCAAAGAGGAACAACATCTTACCTGTACCTTCAGGGAAAAAAAAATAGAAAGTCAGCAGATTCCTCATCAGAAACTGACGAGGCCCTAGCAGGAAGTAGCACTACATTTTTCAACTGCTGAAGGAAAAGAATCATCAACCCAGAATCCTATGTGCAGTGGTAATATCCTTCAGGAATAAAGGGATAATCAAGACATTCTCAGATGAAAGGAAACAGGGAATTTATCAGTAGGAGGTCTACCCTATAAGAATGAAAAAAGTAAGTCTTAAAACAGAAAAAAAAACAATAAAAGGAGGAACCTTGGAAGAAAGAGCACAGTAGGCAAAAACATGGGTACATACAACAGAATTTCTTTTCCTCTTGAGTTGTATGAATCCTGTTTGATGATTGGATCAAAATTTATTACACTGTCTCATGTGGTTCTGAATGTATATAGAGGAAATAGTTAAGACATTTATATTATAAACAGGGAGTATAAAAGAATGTAAAAGGGAGGTAAATTTCCATCTTACTTATCCATTTATCTGTTGATGGACACTAAGGATTCTTCCATATCTTGGCTATTGTAAATTATGCTGCTATGAACACTGGGGTTCATGTAACTTTTTGAATTAGTGTTTTCATTTTCTTTGGATTATATACACAGGAGTAGAATTACTGGATCATATGGTAGTTCTATTTTTAGTTTTTTGAGGAGATAAATTCTGTATGTTGTCATTTATATGTGGAATCTAAAAAATAAAACAAATGAATGAACATAGCAAAATACAGAAACAGACTCACAGATATAGAGAACAAACTAGTGGTTACCAGCAGGGAGAGGAAAGTGGGTGAGGGGCAAGATAAGGGGTAGGGGATTAAGAGAAACAAAATACTATATATAAAATAAATAAGATACAAGGATTATAAAACACAGGGAAATAGTGCCAATATTTTATAATAACTTCAAATGGAGTATAATCTATAAAAATATTGAATCGCTATGCTGTACATTTGAACCTAATATAATATTGCATATCAACTATGCTTTAGTTTAAAAAAATTATAGATACATCAAAATGAAATTTGAAAAAAATGTTCAAGTCACCCACAGGAAGGCAGGGCAAAGAAAAGAGAAAAACTAATCAGAGAGAAAAAACAGGTAACAAAAAATAAAATGACACACTTAGCCTTAACATATCAATAATTATGTTGAATATAAATGGTCTAAATACACCAATGAAATGACAGTCGATTTAAAAACATGACTGAACTATATGAGAAAGGGTCAATCCACGAAGAAGACATAATTCTAGATGTGTATGCACCAAAAGTGATTTAAATTAGCCTTCTTTTGATAATTTTACAGTAATATGCAAAGGTTATATCACTTGGTTTAAGAACTGAAAATAGGGAAAGTATTACAAATACAACTCGATTTTCACATGTGGACCAGTAAAACATGTATGAGAGGTGGAGAGAAGGAAGGGGTAGAAGGAACTGGAGAAAGGAACTAACATTGGTTGAACACCTACTGATTTCAAAGCTCTTAGCTCATTTAATATTCAACTCTTGCTAATGGAAATCTGTGGTAGGAATTATTATCCGCATTTTACAGAAAAGGATACTAAGGCTCAGGGAGGTTAGGTAACCTATCTATGGTCACACAGCTAGGAAAGGAAGAGAGAATGTATCCTCCTATTCACATGGCATATGCATTTCAACAAATGCTGATAATCTAATTAACCATTATTCACAGTTCTTCAACTGCTCTAATCCTAAATCCCTAAAGGTATAAACAAAGCAGCCTATTTCTGTTAAAAAAATAATTTTACTTCTGCACTGAAGTAGCAGTGATGAGGATAATTTCGCCCCAAAACCTGATTAAGTCAAGCTAAGAGTCAGACACACCCCCAGGCACAGGCACAGAAATATACACATTCATAGTCACACATATTCATGTACATACACACTGATGGCAGAATTTGAAGTGGAAAATGTCTCAGGAATGGATTCTCCCACCACAAACCATTCCCCACTTCTGACTCTGACCACATGCTCACAGCCCTGTCTTTCCTCCTAACCCCAACCACACTCCAACACTATGCTGCAGACCTTGGGCCCCAAGTCCCACACTGGTCTATTTTGCCCATCAATTTCTTGGGCTTTCAAGTGGTGATGAAGGAGCATGTGGATATGTGGAAAGGGGAAGGAAAGAATGGAACAAAAGAGGAGAGATGGAAAAGAGGGAAGGAAAGGAGAAGAAGCCATGAGGCAAAGAAAGTGAGTGTAGCCACTGCTAGAGCAACCAGAGCCCTTCACCAGCTCCCCAAATGCATACTAATATTTCCTTAACATGCACATGCCATTCATACACACACATTGCACTCATCCATGCCCCATTGCACACATATCCATACACAATAAACTTTACTCACTTAAGAAAGGAAAAACTCATTTTGGAAGTAAATATTGTATCATTAAGTAGATCCTCTTAAGTCTTTTTCTTAAGTCTTCTCTTTTTCTCTCTCTACACATTCTCCTGAGTTACCTCTTATACTCCTACAGCTTCAAATATTATCTTCATTTCTCCAGTCTCTACCCCCTAACTTCCTTCCAAGCTTCAGCCTGATATATCCCACAGTCTACTGGGCTTGTCTGCCTGGTTGTTCCACAGACACAGCTGAAGTCAATCAACTCTTAAGACTTTGTCTCTTCCTGCCCCAATCCAGCTCCTCCCACTAAACCACTTGTTTAATGCCATCATTCTCTGCACAGTTACCTCAGATTGAAACTTGGATATTGATGCTGATTACCCTTGCTTTTTTATAACTCACCTTTGATCAGTTAGCAAGTCCCACCTTCAACATCTGGCTCATATTCATGCACCACTTTCAACCTCCACACTCACTGTCCTGTTTTAGGCCTTCATCATGACCAACCTGGATAATTATAATATTGTATCGCTTTCTACCTATAGAATTGCTTTCCTATTTTCAGTCTGCCCCCTATTTTTAATTCCATCCACACTGCTATGAGAACTACCTTCCTAAAGCACTGGAGTTACTATGTTATTCCTCAAACACATTCACTGACTTCCCATTGCCTGTAGCAGTATTTTTCAAAACACAGATCGTGAACCATTAGTAGGTCATGAAATGAATTAGCTGCTAGTAGGATTTGTAAAAAAAAAATTTATACAAAATAAGATAGAAAATATCAGCATACATTGCATAAGAAATGGTAGGTATTCTCTGTGGGAACTTTTGTTTCAGTTTTCTATCTGTGTTTGTGTATATTGGGTCACAATATAAGATTCATTTCTCATTGTAAGTCATTTCCTACTGTATGTCCATAGACATTTGCCAATAATTGTTGCCATGGCATTCATGCCCCTCTCCCCCACAAGTCTGTCCCAGACCTACCTTTCCAATCTTATCTACTACCTCTCATTTTCATTCACCTTATTCTTTATCCACACAGAAGTTCCTCACTGTTTTATATATTTCCATTCTTCCAGGCCTTTGCTAATGTGGGTCCTTCATTCTTTTTTTTTTAATTGGGGTATAGTTGCTTTACAATGTTGTGTCAGTTTCTGCTGTACAGCAAAGTGAATCAGCTATAAATATACATATATCTCCTCTTTTTTGGGTTTCCTTCCCATTTAGGTCACCACAGAGCATTGAGTAGAGTTCCCTGTGCTATACAATAGTTCTCATTAGTTATCTATTTTATACATATTAGTGTATATGTCAATCCCAATCTCCCAATTCATCCCACGTCCTCTTTCCCCCCTTGGTGTTCATACATTTGTTCTCTACGTCTGTGTCTCTATTGCTTCCTTGCAAACAGGTTCATCGGTACCATTTTTGTAGATTCCACATATATGCATTAATGTACGATATTTGTTTTTCTCTTTCTGACTTATTGGGTTAGCCAAAAAGTTCATTCAGGTTTTTCTGTAAGATGTTATGGAAAAACCCAAACGAGCTTTTTGGCCAAAACAATACTTCACTCTGTATGACAGTCTCTAGGTCCATCCACATCTCTACAAATGACCCCATTTCATTCCTTTTTATGTCTGAGTAATATTCCATTGTATATATGTGCCACATTTTCTTTATCCATTCATCTATCAATGGACATTTAGGTTGCTTCCATGACCTGGCTATTGTAAATAGTGTTGCAATGAACATTGGGGTGCATGTGTCTTTTTGAATTATGATTCTCTCAGGGTATAAGCCCAGTAGTGGGATTGCTGTGTCATATGGTAATTCTATTTTTAGTTTTTTAAGGAACCTCCATACTGTTCTCCATAGTGGCTGTATCAATTTACATTCCCACCAACAGTGCAAGAGGGTTCCCTTTTCTCCACACCCTCTCCAGCATTTATTGTTTCTAGATTTTTTGATGATGGCCATTCTGACTGGCATGAGGTGATACCTCACTGTAGTTTTGATTTGCATTTCTCTAATAATTAGTGATGTTGAGCATCTTTTCATGTGCCTCTTGGCCATCTGTATGTATTCTTTGGAGAAATGCCTATTTAGGTCTTCCACCCATTTTTTGATTGGGTTGTTTGTTTTTCTGGTACTGAGCTACATGAGCTGTTTGTATTTTTGGGAGATTAATCCCTTGTCCATTGCTTCATTTGCAAATATTTTCTCCCATTCTGAAGGTTGTCTTTTCGTTATGTTTATGGTTTCCTTTGCTGTGCAAAGGCTTTTAAGTTTCATTAGGTCCCATTTTTTAATGTTTGTTTTTATTTTCATTACTCTAGGAGGTGGGCAAAAAAGATCTTGCTGTGATTTATGTCAGAGAGTGTTCTTCCTATGTTTTCCTCTAAGGGTTTTATACTGTCGGGTCTTATATTTAGGTCTTTAATCCATTTTGAGTTTATTTATGTGTGTGGTGTTAGGGAGTGTTCTAATTTCATTCTTTTACATGTAGCTGGCAGATCCCTCATTCTTAATGTCCTTCCCTTATTCCAAGCCTGTAAATCCTACTTATTCTTCAAGGAAGACCCAGAGCAAATACCACCTCTTGTTCAAAACCTCAAATTCCCTAGTCCAAATGAATCACTTACCCCTTTGGGCTCCCACAGGGAGATTTATTATAGCACTGAAGTTATTCTGCCTTATGGTAAAGTTTTGAACTGACATGAGTCTGCCTGCCTGCCTTCCTTCCTTCCTTCCTTCCTTCCTTCCTTCCTTCCTTTCTTCCTTCCTTCCTTCCCTCTGTCATTGTTGTAGCAGCTTCAACAGGCTCCACTATCACCTCGCTTGAAAACTAAGTCAGTTTTGGCCCCAATGCTCACTCAACAACAAGTCACAGAACAGCTGGCAACTCTGGGACTTAGGGATGGGCAAGTCAAGCCAATTCTGGCTACAGGAGAGAGAATGCAAGAGAGTTGACATTTGATGCTAAGCTATAAGAAAGTCTTCAAGGTGAATTGTTCAAAGAAAACTTCTTTTCCAACAGTAGCTGCTTTTCCAGATGCACAAATAAATATTAAATGGAAGAACACTTGGTACTTAGGCAGTGTTCTCATCAGACTAGAGTAAGCAGGAAAAGCCGGCTCCTTTTTTTTCATTCAGTTACATTTACCAAGCACCTGTTCTGGGCCATACACAGGGCTGGGAAATTCTCAGAGTCTAAGATGAATTAGATCTGTTCTCAAGGATCTTAGAATCAAGGTGAATAGCTCTGATCTCTCCCCTGAGTTCTGTACTCACATATCCAACTTTCCACTTAACCAACCCCACTGGATATATCACTGGCATCTTAAACAGACCCCAACAGAACTCTCAACTTTACCCACATCCCCACCCCCAGTCTCCTTTCCTAGTCTCCCCCATCAGTAGTAAATGCCACCCCCATCCCCAAATCTGGAATCATTCTTCATTCTTCCCTCTATGACTCCATGTATCCAAAACACTAGCACAGTGGTTGTCAAACTTGGGCGTGCATTAGGCTCCACCTGGCAGGCGGTTGAAACCTAGATTGCTGGGTCCCATCTCCAGAGTCTCTTATTCGGAAGGCCTGAGACTTTGCATTTCTAACAAGTTCCCAGGCAATGCTGTTGCTGCCGGTCCAGGGAACACACTTGGAAAAACCACTGCATTAGTAAGACCTGGCGGATTATGCCTATATAATATATTCTGGATCGGTCCACTTCCCACCATTCCCTTAGCTCATCAACAAATCTGGGCAGTTTTCCATCCATCTCTGCTAGCCAGTGTCTTCACTTGGTCTGCCCATCCTCAGGTCCTACAGGTCCCAGCTTTCCTACTCTGCTTGTTGAGTGAGTGTTGGGGCTAAGTCACCCCTTAAGCTGGGTGACAGATGAGCCTGCCAAGTTTGTCCCAGGAATAGATGATCCATTGCCCTAGAACTTCTCCTGCTCTCTACCCTTCCTTCTCCACATTAGTCAGCAAAGAGCCATTGGAAAGAAGTTAGCCAGCTGAATATTTTTGTCTTGGCCCAGGACTCTGTCTGGAGAGGCTGTGGCCTAGGGAGGTCAGGAATCTTCATTCAAGATTTAAGTAAGACTGTAGCCCCAGTGATTGTGGGAAATCCTAAGGAAGTATTCTGTGGATTTCCTGGGATTCCGTGGCCATACCAGCTGCGCCTTAGCCTCTTGGGAGGATTTCATTAGGAAATTTTCCATATAAAATCGGGTCTTTAATGACTTGGATGCTTTCCTCACTTGTAGGGCCAAATATTCCACAGATTCCATCTTATGGAGTCATACAACAACTCTGTGCAGGACTACACTGAGTCTTACTTCTCAGGTAGATAGAATTTCCAAGCTTCCAAGAGGTTCCATGATGTGCCCTATTTCACCCTTAAAATTGGTGACTGACTGATCCAGGGCAAGATTCACCCCATTGGCTTGTTTTCCATGGCTTGAAATACATCATATATGAGGAAAGTTCCTTCGTATGGTGGAAAGGTCATCAGGTTCAGCACACTGGATTCTGCACTTCCTGGCTTTGTGATGTTGGGCAGGTCACTTTACTTCTCACAGCCTCAAATTCTTCATCTGTAAAAATGAAGCTAAACATACCTATTTATGTGGTCATGATGAAGATTAAATTAGATAGCGTATCAAGTGCCTAGGACAGTTGCTGGAACATAGTAGACACCAAAAATAGATAGATAGATAGATAGATAGATAGATAGATAGATAGATAGATGATAGCTATTTTTATTAAATAAATCCTTTCTTAACTCCCAATTCCTTCCCAGTTCCTGGAACTTATACACTCTTAGTAAATCTTAACTGAATGAATTAAAGCCCCCCACCCATGATAATATCTTTCTTTCTCTGAGACTACTGAGATTACAGTCAGTACCCTGGACTTACCACTTATTTGCATTCATAATTGTCCCTCCAAATGTAATTGTTGAGCCAAAGCGGTGTGATAGATGACATGGTGTTTACAGACAGAAATATGGTATAGTGTCAGTTTCTAGAAGGCTCTTATATATATAATTATCCAGATTTCAAATTGCTTCATGTGAAAGTCTGTACATGTAGAGGACCCAGAGGACCATAGCTGCATGCTCTTGGGCTAGTTCCTTTCCCATTCTGGACATTTGTTTCTTCATCTCTGAAATGAAGAGGATAGATTTTATTGGTGGCTTTGAAGTAATGTTCTGAGGAGCCCTGGGAGTTGCAGGGAGGTGTATCAAGGCCTACTCTGGTAGAGTCAGGCAGGGTTGGACTTGAGGAGAGAATAAAGACTCTGGTACCCACTTCCACTTGAGCCATAATAGTTATGATTTGACCTATTTTCTATATTGGACCACAATCAATAATTTTACTTGAAGGAAGGGGTCTTCTCTTCAGTCATCCCCAGGATCCAGCACACTGTTGGGTAAGTGGCACTTGCTTAATACATTTATTTTTGTCTGCATGATTGATAGAAAATGAAAAGAGAAGGAAGCTATTATGTGTGTGCGCATTTAAGCAGTGGCTGGCATAATGCCCACTCTGTAGATCTGTGAAAGGAACGACCTTTTATTTACCTTTAATCTTAGCCCAAACTACCCAGTTGCTGGATAGAGCATGGAAGGCTGGGCATTAGATCCTAAGCTTGAACAGCATGGTGTAGGCAATCAACCACAAGGGTACATTAACCCACTTCCCATTCCTCCCGGGTACCTCATTTGTCCAAATCCATTTAAAATCTGCTTTTTCTACACAAGCCTTTTGACGAATCACTCATTTTCCTGGGAAAACAGGAGCAGAGGGGTACAAAGAGCTTAGAATTTGTGTGTTTAGATTTAATTCTGGGTACAGTAAGAAGACAATGGAGGATATATTTTTAACAGCTTTATTGAGTTGTGATTTACATACCATAGAAACCATCCATTTTAGGTATACAGTAAGTTCCCTACACGTTGCGAACTTTCAAAGATACAAACCTGTGTTCACATGTCCAATCATGTACATTAGTTCATGTGTCTGGCGTGCATTGTTATGTGGGTGCATCTTCTACAAGTGGTTGTACTTTTGTGTACTTTACTGTACAGTACTGTATAGAGCACAGTAGTAAGTATCTTTATTTCAAGCCCAGGATGTCCAGAAGCATAAAAGCAGCAGTGATGCAGCTGATACTGCTAAGAAGCACCAAACATTGTACTGTACTACTGTACTTTTCAAGGTACTGTACTGTAAGATTAAAAATGTTTATTTTTTGTGTTTGTTTTCTATGTATTATTTGTGTGAACAGTATTATAAACCTATTACAGTACTTTACTATATAGCCAATTGTGTTAGTTGGGTACCTAGGCTAACTTTGTTGGACTTACTAACAGATTGAACTTACGAACGTGCTCTTGAAATGGAACTTTTTCATATGTAGGGGACTTACTGTACAATTCAATGACTCTTAGTAAATGTACAGAGTTGTGCAACTATCACCACAATACAATTTTAGAACATCCCCAGCATCCCCAAAAGAGCCCTTATGCCCAGTATCAGTCCATCTCTGTTGCCACACACAGGCCTAGGCAACCAGTAATATACTTTCTGTCTCTATAGATTTGCCTTTTCAGGACATTGCACATAACTTAGCACATTGTTTTTAGGCTTATACACATTGTACCATATATCAGTATTTCTTTCCTATTTATTGGCAAACAGTATTCCATTGTATGGATATACTGCATTTTGTTTATTCACTCACCACATGAACATTGGGGTTGTTTCCACCTTTTGGCTCTTATGAATGCTGCTCTGAACATTTACATATAAGTCTTTGTGTGGAAATATGTTTTCATTTCTCCTGGTTAGATTCCTAGAGTGAAATTTCTGGGTCATATGACAAGCATGTGTATAACTTTTTAAAATAATGCAAAACTGTTCTCCAAATTGGTTGTGCCAATTTCCATCCCCAGAAGCAGAGTATGAAGGTTTCAATTTCTAATCCTGTTGAACATCTTCTTCATGCATTTATTTGCCACCCATCTATCTTCTTTGGTGAAGTGTCTATTCAAACCTTTTGCTCATTTTTCAGTTGGGTTATATATTTACTTATTGTGAATTTTGAGTGTTCCTTATGTATTCAGGATACAAGGCCTTCATCAGATACATGCTTTGCAAAGATGTTCTCCCAGTTTGCAACTTGTCTTTTCATTCTCTTAAGAGTGTCTTTTAAATTGCAGAAGTTTTTAATGTTGATAAAGAAGTCTTACTCATCAGTATTCTTTTTTATATGGATTGTGATTTTTGTATAACATAAGGAAAGACCTTGCCTAAGCCAAAGTCACAAAGATTTTCTTCCAGAAATTTTAGGTTTTACATGTAGGCCTATAATCCATTTTCACTTAATTTCTGTGTATGATGCAAAGTATAGGTTGACGCCTTTTTCTTGTTTGTTTGTTTTTGCATGTAGATATCCAGTTGTTTCAGGACCTTTTGGTGAAAAAGGCATTCTTTCTCCACAGCATTGCCTTTGTATCACTGTAAAAAATCAGCTTTCCATATATTTGTGGGTTTATTTTGGGACTCTCTGTTCTGCTCCATAGGTCTATTTGTGTATCTTTATGCCTATACTTCACTGTTTTGATTACTGCAGCTTTAAAATAATTCTTGAAAACAGGCAATGTAAGTTCTCCAACTTTGCTATTCTTCTTGAGAGTTGTTTTGGCTGCTCTAGGCCCTTTGCATTTCTATATGAATTTTAGGTTTCACTTATCAATTTCTACAAAAATGCCTGCTGAGATTTTGATAGGATTTCCAAGATACCACACTGCATTTAGACAGCTTTCTTTTGAATAGTGTTAGCATGGTGTATCTTCTCACTTTTACTTGTTCCCTTATATTTAAAGTGGGATTCTTATAGGCAGTCCACAGTTTGGTTTGTTTGTTTGTTTGCTTGTTTTTTCCAATCTGGCAATCTGCTTTTTAACTGAGGGTGTTTAGACCATTTATATTTAATGTGCTTGTTGATATGGTTAGGTTGAGATCTACCACCTTGTTGTTTTCCATTTATCTCATCTGTTTTTTTGTTCCCTTTCCCCTCCCTTTATGCCTTCTTTTGATTAAGTATATTTTATGGTCCCATTTGATCTGTTTTTCTGACTTATTACCTATTATTCTGTTTTTTTATTATTTTAGTAGTTGCTTTAGAGTCTATGATATACATCTTTACTTGTCACAGTTTATCTTCAAGTGATCTCATACTACTGCAGATATAGTATAAGAAACTTACAGCACTGTATTTTTATTTCTCCCTTTCTGCCCTCTGTGCTATTACATTGATGCACTTCTTGGTTTAAACTGTTGGTTATCTTTTTAATGAATTTAAATAACAAGAAAAAGTCATTATATTTTTCCATGTTCAATGCTCTGTATTCCTCTGCTATTATTTTCCTTCTGCTTGAAGAGCATACTTTAACATTTATCGTAGAGCAGGTTTGCTGGTGATATAGCATCCCAACTTTTCTGTCTCGGAAAGTCTTTATTTCACCTTTGTTTTTAAAAGTTATTTTCAATGTGTAAAGAATTCTATATTGGCAGAGGTTTTTTCTTTTTTTCTTTTTCCCAGTACTTTAAAAATAATATGCCACTGTCATCTTGATTCTATCCTACTTCGTTCCTCTTGGGCAGCATGCCTTTTTTCCTTGGGCTGCTGTTAAGATTTTCTCTTTATCATTAGTTTTGAGCAATTTCATTGTGATATGACTTGGTGTAGTTTTCTTCCTGCATCCCATGCTTGAGATTTGTTGAACATTTTGGATCAGTGCATGTATAGTTTTCATCAAATTTGAAACATTTTCAGTTATTAATTTTTCAAATATTTTTCTTTTCTCCCTCCTTCCTCATCTCCAATTACGTGTACTTTTAGCCACTTGAAGTTGTCCCACAGTTTGCTGATGCTGTTTATTTTTTTGACCATTTTTCTCTGTATATTTCATTTGGGAAATTTCTATTGGTATGTCTTCATGTTCATTAATCTTTTCTCCTTTATTGTCTAAATTGACTAATGTAGTTTTCACCTCAGACATTGTAGTTTTCATCTCTAGATATTTTATTTGGGTATTTTTCATCTCTCCCACAACTGTACTTAACGTGGCCAGTATTTCCACAAGCTTTCTGAACATATGAAATGCATTTATAATAACTATTTGTATCCTTGGCTACAAATTCTATCAACTGTGTCATTTCTAGATCAGTTTTGATTTTTATTCTCAACATTGTGGATTGCATTTTTCCTGCTTCAAATTGCACACCTGTCAAGGTATGGTTGGATGCCAGACATTTTCAAATTTACCTTGTTGACTGCAGATTTTTGCATTCCTATAAATATTCTTGAGCTTTCTTATGGCATGTCATTAAGACACTTGGAATCTGTTTTATCCTTCTGGGCCTTGCTTTTCAGCTTAGCTAAGTGGGACCATAGCAGCATTTAGTGTAGAGCTCATTTTCCTCATTAGTGATGCAGAACTTGTCTTTGTACTCTAATGCTATACAAATTGTGAATATTTTCTACCTTGATTGTTTGGAACAGTCACTATTCTCAGCCCTTTGTGGGCTCTGATCACTGTTTCCTCTAATCCTTTGAGGTGGTTCTTTCCTTGGCTTCAGGTAGTTAGTTTCCTTACACACATGTGCTGATCAATATTTCAGTGAGTACTTGAGGGGGAGCCTCTGAAAATTGTAAGCATTCTCTCTCTACACAGGTCTCCCCTCTCCAAAACTCTTTCCTGTGAACTCCAGGTTCCTTGGCTTCTCCAGACTCATAGCTCCATTTCCTCAATTGAGGGAGATGGCCAGGCTCTGTCTGCGTTCCCCGTCCCTGTCTTGCAGTCTAGAATATTTCTCTAGGCAGTAGGATGGGGCAATCTTCAGGCTCATCTAAGCTTTTCCATCTCTCAGAGATCACTGACCTTACTTGCCTGAAGTCCAATGATTTGAGCACCGTTTTTTTCATATGTTTTGTCTTGGCGTTTTTGTTTGTTTTGCTTTTAGTTATTTTGCACAGGTGGGTAAATCTGGTCCCCGTTACTCTATTTTGACTAGAGTGGAAGTGAAGGTTATTCCCCAAATTTGGTTTTAAAGGACCAGATTTCACCATTTAATACACACATATTTTATATTTTAAAAATCTAAAGTCAGGATGTGTCTTAAATACAATTCTACCTTACAACTGCCATTGGCCAAGAGGGAATTGTGTTATTGTTCATGCATGAGCACATGCGAACTTGGCCATGGCTGTTCATATTATCATCCCTTCAGTTGAATTATGTGCATGATTATCACTGTATGTGTTGACTTTAATTGCCACTTAAAGTATCTTCAAAAATATTTCATCATGGTTTTCCCTTGAAATAAAAGGTTATTGTGTATGAGAAATGACTCAGACTAGAAAAGTCTGATTAAAATAGTGTCTTAAATCAGTCTACCAGAGCTCTTTCAACAACTATTAAATGAACATTTAAATTAAAAGAAAACATTTTGTCATAATATAATAGGTAGCATTTTTCTCTTAGTAGTCCATAAGATAATGTGTACCCTATGTCCAATGGCATTTTAGATTCAAATAAATACAGTAGCCAGTTAACTGGGATGTTTATTGGTAAAACTAATCCAACTTGGTTCCAAATTAACAGTGGTTAAAACAAGACAGAAGTTCACTTCTCTCTCACATTATCAGTCTGGGAACAAGCGGCCTGTGGTTTGTGTGGTTATTCCGTGTTGGGGACTCAGGCTCTTTTTATATTGTTGCTTCACCATGTGCAGGGTGTAGCCTTCATCTACAGGGTTGAAGATGGCTTGATGTTGTGTATACATGTTAGGCAGTGGGAAGAGGGCAAAGGAGAAGTGAATGGCACACTCCTTCCCTTTAGGGTCACAGCTTAGACGTTGCACACATCACATGTGTTTTCATCCCGCTGGCCAGAACATTGTCACGTGGCCACAAACAACTGCAAAGGAGAGAGGGAAATACAGCCCTTAGTCCAGGTGTCACATGCCCAGATGAAAATCAGGGGTTCTATTATTATGGAGGGGGAGGAGAATGAATTTGGGGGGGGGACAAGGAGCATCTGATCTGTGTTCTGTGTGACCCTAGGGTTTTCAAATTGTTGGAGCTGCCTATAGAAGGAATGGTTTGTCTAGAGAAATAGTGAGAGCTCTGTGACTAAGTTGTTCAAGGAAGGCCTAATTGAACACTTGGAAGTGATATTATAGAAAGCACTTAAGCAGTGGTTGGCAAAGGGATGATAGATGCCTTCGAAGGTCCCTCCCAGCCTGGAGAGTCACATGTGCTCAGGTCCTACCCACATTGGTCTGTGAGTACCACTTGCTGTATGTGAATCACTTGGCTGCTGTCTGTGCCAAGGGTTTGGCTTCACTGAAAATGCCCAAATACATACAGAGACCTTCAGATAAAATTCTATTTAACCCCCAGAGATCAGGGATGGGTCATGGGGGTGGGCAGAGCAACAATAACTAGGCAAAGCTCTTAATCAGATCTTGATGCTGGTAAGATAGAGCTGCTAGGTGAGTCAGGCAGAGGTTGTTTAAGAGAGAAATGAGACCAGCTCAGGGTGCATTCTGTTACAGGTCTCCAGTTGGGGCATCCCCTAAGCTTCCCCATTGCTCCTCCTTTCTGAGTACAAGCACAGAGAACAGGTGCCCTCATGCACTACTGGTGGGAGTGTGAACTGGTGTAGCCATCCTGAACAGCAAACTGGCACTTCTTACTTGAAATAAGAATACATGTTACCTGTGCGCCAGATTTCCCACTCCTGGGATATAGCCACCTAAATTTACTCAGACAGACACAAGAATATTCATCAAAGTATTGTTTGTGGAGGGGGGAGATAGAAGCAAAGTGAGAGTTTATCCTTGGAAGTGTGGACAGGTAAAATGTGGTGGATGACCACACTTAGAAGCAAGGAATCCTGGATCTTAACATCAGAGTGCCATATGAAAACTATATGTTATCATTAGTCTATACCGTGTGTGTGCGTGCGTGCGTGTGTGTGTGTGTGTGTGTGTGTGCATGCATGCACGCGTGCGCCCAGGCGCGCGCGCCCAGGCACGCGCATGTTAGTCAGCTTAGTCTGCCACAAAGCAATAACACATTCTGGGTGGCTTAAATAACAGACATTTATTTTCTCACAGTTCTGGAGGCTGGAGATTCATGATATAGATACCAGAAATTTTGATTTCTGGTAAGGGCTCTCTTCCTGTCCTGTAGATGGCTGCTTCCTCCCTGTGTCCTCATTTGGCCATTCCTCTGGTCTTGTGTGGAGACAGAAAGAGCTCATGCGTCCCTTCCTCTACTTATAAGGACGTCAATACAACCAGATTAAGGCTCTACTGTGATGACCTCATTTAACCTTACACCTCCCTAAAATTCTCTCTCCAAATATTTTGGAGATTAACCTTATACCTCCCTAAAAGTTCCCTCAAAGTACTTGGAAGTACTTTGGGGGTTAGGGCTTGAACATATGTATATTAGGGGACTCAATGCATTCCGTAACATTCCTCCCTATGCCTCCCACCAAATGCATGTCTTTCTCACATGCAAAATTCATTCATCCCTTCCCAACAGCCCCAAATGTCTTAATGCACTCCAGAACCTATGCCCAGTCAAAAGTCTCATCTAAATATCACCTAATTTAGGTTTGGATGAGACTTGAGGTATGATTCATCCAAAGGGCAAAATTCCTCTCCAGCTGTGAAACCAGACAAATGATCTGCTTCCCAAGTATAATAGTAGGACAAGCATAGGATAGACATTCCCTTTTGAAAAGGGAGAAATCAGAAAGAAGAGAGGGATGATAGAGCCCAAGAAAGTGCAAAACGTAGCAAGGCAAGTTTCATTAGATTTTTCAGGCTGGAGAATAATCTTTGGCTGGATGCTTTGGGCAGTATCACCCCCTCCCTCACAGCCCTTTGCTGTTGCCCTTCTCCTGAGGCACTAGTCAGAGGCAGCCTGGCCCACTGAAACTGAGGAGGCAACAGCCTTGCCCCCAGAGCCGGTTAGGTCTAGACCCAATGGTGGGAATGGCAGCCCTGATGATCCCTTAATCACCTTTGGTGTCATTCTTTCCTTTACTTGAAGGATGAAGCATGTTTGCAGCTAAGTAACTCTATTGTCCTGCCTTGTAGATTCCAAAAACTTTCCTTTATTTCATCCTCTCTCTGCTCCCCTTGGTCCATGCTGGCAGTGACTGTGCTTGTATAATCCCATCTCTGTTCCTGACTTCTGCTGAGATACCTAATTAAAATCATGTGTAATCTCCTCAAGGAGTGGTTTTCTAGCCACATCCTTGGTGTTCTCTCCGGAAGATGCTTTATATTTTTTGCAATATGGATAGAACGAGAATTTTTCCAATCTTCAAGTTCTGGTTCATCTTGCTTAATGATTCTTTTGATTTCTCTCTCTCCTCTTGCATTTTACTATAAGCAGCTGAGCTTCACATTCAACACTTTGCTTAAAAATCTCCTCAGCTACATATCTAATTTCATTGCTCACAGGCTCTACCTTCCACAGAACACTAGAACAAAATTCAGCCAAATTCTTTGCCACTTTATAATAAGGATCACCTTTTCTCCAGGTTCTAATGACATCTTCCTCTTTTCTCTTTGAGACCTCACTGGAAGCATCGTTAATGTCCATGTTTCTACCAACAGTCACTTCAATGCAATATAGGCTTTTTCTAGCATGCGCCTGAAAACTCTCCCAGCCTCTACTCCTCATCTAGTTCCAAATCCACTTCCACATTTTTAGGTTTTTATTAAAGTAGTACCCCACTTCATGGTACCAAAATCTGTGTTAATCTGCTCAGTCTTCCACAACAAAATACCACAGACTGGGTGGCTTAAACAACAGACATTTATTTTCTCACAGTTCTGGAGGCTAGAAGTCCATGGTCAAAGTGCAAGAAAATTTACTTTCTTGTGAGGGCTCTCTTCCTGGCTTATAGTCAGCTGCCTTCTTGCTATGTCTTCACATGGCCTTTCCTCTGTACCTGTAGAGACAGAGAGAAGGCAACCACTGGTGTGTCTTCTTCTTCTTCAAAGGGCACCAGTCTAACTGGATTAGGGTCCCACATTTATGACCTCATTTAACCTTAATTACCTCTCTAAAGGCCCCCCTCTAAACACACTCACATTGGGGATTAGGGCTTCAACATATGAATTTTGGAGGGACATGATTCAGTCCATAACACACTCTCTCTCTCTCTCTCTCTCTCTCTCTCATTCTCTTTCCCTCTCCCTCTCCTTCTTCCTCTCCTTTTCTCTCCTTAATATACATCAATAATTTACCGTTTAGAAGAACACATGCAACACAATAAATAGGCATTAAGTAGTTTTGAATGGTTGCCTGTGTGGGGCGTAAATGATGTAGGAAATGGGGATAAAAGGGAAGGAAGGCATAAGGAAGGAAGGAGGAGGAATTACACAACAGAGAGGTCTTGTCTACAGAGAAAAAAGAGGGTGAAACTAAAAAATATTTGAAATAATGGCTGAAGACTCCCCAGATTTGTCAAGAGATATACACCAACTGATTCAAAGAGGATAGACTCATAGAAATCCACACCAAGACACATCATGGTTAATGTCTGAAAACTAGAATGCCTTAAACTAGTCAAAGAGAAATTACACCTTACCTATAGGTGAAAATAGTTTGAATGACAGTGAATTTCTCATCAGAAAATATAGAAGCCAGAAGGAAGTGGCACAAGATTTTTCAAGTCCTGAAAGAAGAGAACTATCAACTGCAAATACTACATGTAGCAAAAATATCCATCAAGAATGAGGAATAAATTAAGACATTCTCAGATGAAGAAAACTAAGAGAATCTGTCACCAGCAGATCTACCCTAAAATAATAATAGCTAAAGGAATCTTTCCTAAAAGAAGACAACATGGAATATCAGGAAGGAAGAAAAACCAAGAGAAAGAGTAAAAATATAATTAAAATACAGTACATTTTCCTTCTTCTGTTTAGTTTTCTAAATCATTTCTGATGGTGGAAGCAGTAATATGGTTCTCTACAAACATAACTCTTATGTAGGAGAAATATTTCAGATAGTTATATTATAAATGGTGGAGGGTAAAGGGGGCATAAAGGGAGGTAATGTTTCTACCCTTCACTCACCCTAATAAAAAGATGACAGAGAAGACTATGATAAATTATGAAATATAATACCTAGAGCAACCACTGAAAAAACTATAGAAAAAGATACACTTAAAAACAGTATAGGTAAAATGTAATTCCAAAAAACATTCAATTAAAGATAGGAAGGCAGCAAAAAGGAAACAACAGAGAATCAAATAAGAGAGAGATCAAATAGTAAACAAAAATTAAATGATACACTTAAGTCCTAACTTATCAATAAGTACACTGGATATAAATGGCCTAAATACTGCAATCCAAATACTGATCAGCCAAGATGATTAAAAAATATGACCTGTCTATGTGCTGTCTACAAGAATCTCACTTCAAATATAAAGATATAGGTATGTTGAAAGAATGAAAGAAGATATACCATGGAAACATTAATCCAAGGAAAGCAGGAATGGATATATTAATATCAGATAAAGTAGACTTCAGAGCAAAGAAAATTACTAGGTACAGAGAGGTACATTAGATAATGACAAAAGTGTCAGTCTGCCAAGAAGACCTGGCAGTCCTAAATGGGTATACACCAACAACAGAACTGTAAAATACGAGAGGCAAATCTGACAGAACCAAAGGAAGAAATAGACAAAGCCACAATTATAGCTGGGGTCTTTAACATACATCTATCATTTGATAGAACTAGACAGAAAACCAGCAAGGGTATAGAGCTCCACAACACCATCAATGACAGGATCTAATTAACATTTATAGAACATTCCACCCAACAACAGGCTACACATACTTTTCAAGTGTCCATGGAACATATACCAATATAGATAGACCATATTCTGGGATACAAAAAAAAAAAAAAATTCTTAACAAATTTAAAAGACAGGAAATACAGTGTGTTCTCTGACATTAATAAAGTCAAACTAGAAATCAAGAAGTCAGAAAAAAATACCAGGAAAAAGGATAATAATAATAAAAAAAATTCTAAAATAACGCATGTTTCAAAGATGAAGTCTCAAGGGAAATAAAAATACATTGAACTGAGTGAAAATGAAAATGAAACATATCAAAATGAAAATTGAACGTATCAAAATGGGATGACGCAAAAGCAGTGGTGAGAGGGAAATTTGTAGCACCAATGCCTACTTTAGAACAGAGGAAATGCCTCTAATTAATAATCTAAGCTCCTACCTCAAGAAACTAGAAAAGAAGAGCAAAATAAAACCGAGGCAAGCAGAAAACAGGAAATAATACAGATAAGAGCAGATACTGATGATTAAAAGCAGAAAGAAAAGTAGAGAAATCAATGAAACAGAAAGCTGAATATTTGAAAAAATATATAAAATTGAAAAACCTCTAGCAACACTAACAAAGAAAAAAGAGAGAAGACACAAATTACAGACATCAGGAATGAAACAGAAAATGTCACTACCAACCCCACAGACTTCAAAAGAATAGCAACGGAATACTATGAACAATTCTACTCATTACAAGTTACATGAAATGGGTCAATTCTCAAAAAACACTACCACAACTCACCCGATATAAAATAGATAATTTGAATAACCCTGAAACTATTTAGAAAATTAAATTTGTAAAGTAGCAACCCCCAAAACCAGAACCTCCATGCCCATTTGGTTTCACTGGAGAATTTTACCAAATGGTTAAAGAGAATTAACCCCATTTCTTAACAGTCTCTCCAAAAAGCAGAAGTGGAAAGAACACATCTCCATTTATTTTATGAAGCCCTTAATACCCTGAAACAATTTCAGGCAAAGACAATGCAAGAAAATTATAAATTAATATCCTTCATGATTATAGATGTAAAAATCGTTATCAAAGTATTAGCAAATAGAATTCAGCAATATATTAAAAAAAATTGACACCATGACCAAGAGGGGTTTATTCCAGAGATGCAAGGTTAGTTTGTTATTCAAAAATCAATTAATGTTATTTATCATATCAAAAGGCTAAAGAAGAGAAATCTCATGATTATGTCAATTAATACAGATAAAGCACTTGACAAAAGTCAGCACATATTTATGATAAAATCTCTTTAAAAAACTAGGAATGGGGGTGGGGGGACTTTCTCAACTTGATAAAGTACATCTACAAATACCCTTCAGCTAGCTAACAATACACTTACTTGTCAAAGAATGAATGCTGTCCTACGTAGATCACAAACAAGGCAAGGATGTCCACTCTCAGCACTGCTAGTCCATATAGCACTAGAGGTTTTAGGCAGGACAATTAGGCAAGAAAGTAAATAAAAGGTGTACAAGATGGAAAGGAAGAAATAAAATTGTTTTTGTTTGCAGATAACATGATTTGTCTATGTAGGAAATCCTGATAAGTCAAAAACAAAACAAAAAACCAGAAAACTCCTACATCTAACACGTGGGTCAGCAAGATTGCAGAATGTAAGATCAGCATTAAAAAAAAATAGCAATATGCATGTGGAAACTACAATTACAAAACATGAAACCACTTACAAGCACTCAGAAACACGAAATACCTAAGTGTAACAAAGATTTAACAAAAGATGTATAGGACTTTTATGCTGAAAACTACAAAATGCTAATAAAACAAATCAAAGGCGATCTAAATAGAGAGAGACACTGTATCCAGGGTTTGGAAGATGAGTCAATATAGTAAAGATGCCAATCCTCCCAAATTGATGTACAAATTTAATAAAATTCCCATCAAAATGCCAGAAAGATTTTTGGTAGATATAGACAAAATTATTCTAAAATTTATATGGCAAGGCAGAAGAACTAGAATGGCCAAAAGAATTTTGAGATATAAAAATAAATGGGAGAAATCGCTCTTCCTGATTTCAAAACTTATTATATAGCTACAGTGATTAAGATTGCGTGATACTGACAAAGGGACAGACACATAGGTAATTGGAACAAAATTGAGAATCCAGAAATTGACCCACACAAGTATGGCCAACTGATTTTTGACAGAGGTGCAAAAGTAATCCAACAAAGGAAGGACAGTCTTTATAACAAACGGTACTGAAGCAATGGCATATCCATAAGCAAAAAAAAAAAAAGAATCTCAACCTAAACCTCGAACTTTGTACCAAAGTTAACTCAGAGTGGATTGTAGACATAAATGTAACTATAAAACTTTCTGAAGATAACATAGGAGAAAATTTGCAGACCCTAGGGCTTAGTGAAGACGCTTAGACATGACACCAGAGCATTATCCATAAAATATATATATAGATTGGACTTCATCAAAAAAAAGTTTTAAATGTTCTGCTAAGGACCTGGTTAAGAGGATGAAAAGACAAGCCAATAAATGGGAGAAAATATTTGCAAACCTCATATCTGACAAAGCACTCATATCTAGGACACATAAAGAATTCTCAAAACTCAACCCTGAGAAAACAAACAGTCCAATGGGCCAAAGACATGCACAGACATTTTTTGGAAAAGGACATACAGATGGCAAATAAGTACATGAGAAGATGTTCAGTATCACTAGCCACTAGGGAAGTGCAAATTAAGATCACTTTGAGGTATCTCCATATACCTTTTAAAACAGTTCAAGCAAAATGGCTGGCCACATAGAGGAACTAGATCACTCATACATTGTTGGCGGGCATGTGAAATGGTACAGCCGCTCTGGAAAACAGTTTGGCAGTTTCTCAAAAAACTAAGCATGCAATTACCATACAAACCAGCAATTGCAGTCTTGGTCATTTATCCTAGAGAAATGAAAACTTAAGGTCACACTAAAACTCGTAGTTGGATATTCATAGCAGCTTTATTCATAACCGCCAAAAACTGGAATCAGCCCAGATGTCCTTCAGTGGACATTGTTTAGAATTGTCAGTGCATGGTGATAATAAAGAGCAGACCAACTTTAGTTGGTTCTATTAATTTTTTTTAATTCTCTGCACACAATGCACCTCTTTATTTTCCGCACCTGGGGTGGACTGCTCTCACTGCCCGGCCCTTGGTAAACCACTGCTGAGAGGTAACAGTGGTACCATCAAAGGCTGCAGTGACACCGCTGTCCCTCCACTAAAGCATGGGCCGGGCTCCCCGCCAGCCCCCGAGAAACTGACTTTAGAAATAGCAGTAAATAGAGGCTATTTCTGAACTCCATCTTCATAACTCTGCTTCCCTCTCATAACGAGGAGTCTTAGCCCTTCTGCCCCTCAGTCAGGGTCCCTAGTCCTTGCCATTTCTTGCCACAGTGGACAATAGAAAAAGGCTCCAAAACACCTTGGACTGTGGCTACCCTGGCCCTCATACCCAAAGGATAAAGCTGCCATTTTGCTGGTGACAGTCCTCCTCCCGAAGGAGAGGAAATACCACGGTGCTTTTGAGGAAGCCTTTGTGCCTTTGATTTTCCAGTTCCAGGCAGCACTTTAACTGTGACCCCACCAGGTGAAAACCTTTGGTTTATTTTGATTTAATCTGGGATTGCAGTGTCCTCTGCCTGACGACATGGGGTTGTCTATAAGCAGAATTGGACATGGATGGAGGAGGGAGGATTAGATAAAAGGCACTCATCCAAGCAGGGAAAGATGTACTATGTTGATTTCTATGAAGTGTCAGTGAGAGAGATCTCTCACCCCTGATTTCATTTAGTAGTAGTCGCTAGCATCTTAACTGAATTGATTACAAATTAGGAAGGCTTGGGCCAGCCCTATAAAATGCCATTATTCATACTGACATTATGAGGTGACTTATGTTAATGATTATTATTATAGTCTTAATAAGTGGTAATATACCTTGCTACTCATGCTAGTACATGTGCACACATGCATGTGCACACACACACACACACACACACACACACACACACATTATACACACATCCTACCCATTGTAGGCTCTTTATAACAAAGTTTAAACCACTGTGGTAAAGGAGATAACCATAGCAGAAGAGCTGGGCAGTGTGGGGAGGGACAGGTACTATCATTTGTTGACTGCTCACCACGTGCCACATACTCTGCTTGGGGACTTTACATGTCTTAGCTCATTTAGCCCTCAGCAAAGAACCTGTAAGGTGAGTGCTATTATTATTCCTGTGTTACTGATGAGGAGACCAGGGCTGAGAAAAGTGAAAAGAGATAATCAGATTATGTCACTCTCCTGCTGCTTAAAGTTCTGCAATGATTCCCTCTTCTCCTGAAGATAAAAGTACTCGCTCCTCATCTCAATCTCCAGGCTGTGTTCTGGCAACTTCCCTAGTTTCATCTCAGACAGCCCCCACCACACCACACCACACACACACACACACACACACACACACACACGCACATGCACACGCACACGCACACACACACCTCTTGCAGTAGATGTTCCAGCCACACTGACCTTTTTTCAGTTCCTCTAATGTGCCATATTCTCTTCTGTTCTAGGGCCATTGCAAATAGTATTCTCTCTGCCTGGACTGCTCTCCTCTATGTCTACCTGCTACCCACCATCTACCTCCGACCCATTCTCCAGGTCTTAGCTTAGATGTCACATTCTCAGTTTCTCAGGGGAGCTTCCTGTGACAGCCCCCTTGACTACAGTGTCCCTCAGACTATGTTAGAACCCTTTGGTGTGTCTTTCCATTGCATTCTGCATTTCATCCATATTACTTATCACTTAGTTTTACATGTGTTCAGGGTCTATTTTCCTCATTAGATGAAGATCCCTGTCCACAGGCTGTCCTGTTCTCTGCTCTATCTCTAGCACCTAGTACAGTGGCTGGCACATGATAGATGTTCCATAAGTATTTGTTGAATGAATGTATCTTTAAGCCTTCTATAATTGGTGCATAATCGGTGCTCAATGAATATAATTAAACTATAAATATAGTTGTTATTCTTATTGTCCAAGGACAAATAGCTAGTCAGGGGCAGAACCAGGAATTATACCCACGTCTGAATCTAAAGCCCATGTTCCTTTCAAATTATGGCTCTGCCTGCAGAAATGGGTTCTAGGCCTAGCACTGCCACAAACTGGCTGTATGAATCAGGGTGAGACACTATATCACTCTGAATCTCAGTTTTCCCATCTGTAAATTGGGGTAGGGATAGGTGAAGTTTAGACTGCTCTGTATGCAATCTAGAGGAAGAGAATAGAAGTCTAGATGGGAGGGGGCTCTAAGTAGTGGATTAACTGACCAGTACAAATCACTATCATCCCTCTGCAAGGCAGTTGAACAGGTATACCGAGAACCCTCAATATGTTTATGCCCCTTAGCCTGGGTAACCCCAGTCGGGCAGTGTGGAGTAGTGGGTGGTGTTAGAGAGCCCTGGGTTCAAATCCCAGCATCCCATTTACTGCAACTTACCATCCTGAACTCCCAATTTCCTTCTTTACAGATGGGATAATAACACCCATCCTTTTAACCTTTTCTAAGGTAAAAGCAATATAATAACTTGAAAAGAAATTTTTGAATATTGAAAGAAAAATTTCTCCTGTCATCCTACCCACCTAACATAATTCTTTCTGTGGTTCTGTGCCATTGAGGGCCACCTCTTGAGGCAGGAGCCACAGGCAATGCTGAAGAAAGGAGAGAGAATGAACACAGAAGCAGGCTGAGGTCAGAGGCCAGAGGCCAGGGTGTGGAGCAAGAGTAACCATGGGATGGGCTGGGGCAGAGGAGAAAGCCAGCTACTGAGGCAGAATAAAGGAGATGCCTAATCTGAGTAACGGATGATGGCTAGACAGAACCTGAGAACCAGAGAGTAGAGAGTGAGTGGGAGGGCAACAGTGTGCCCTAGAGGGGCTTCCTTCCAAAGTTTTGTGGCTCTTTCACTTAGGCAGGCTTCAGTGGTCTCAAAGATCCTTGAAACTGTACTCTTGCCAATTCCTTTTGTTTAGTCACATGCATGTGTATTTTGAAATTGCAATCCTAGTGTATATACCTTTTCATGGAGTATCTTCAACATTTTCCATGTCACAAGTCTTCATAATGATTCCTTTTAGTGGCTGCCAAATATTCCAATTTTGCCCATAGACCAGAAAGCATATCCCTGTGTATTAACTTTTTGCTTCCCTGCCTTATTTCTTTAGAATAAATTGCTAGGTGTGGGATTACTGAGCCAGAGGGTATGCAATTGGGATTTAACAACCAGAAATAGGTTTTATTTTTTCTAGGAAAAGAAATGAGCTGCAGTTCTTCCCGTCTCCTACCTCTTCTGGAACTGATGAGGGGACCCTATAGAGCTGTGCGGTCCAATATGAGAGCCATTATCCCCATGTGGCTGTTTAAACTTAATTTTAATCAATTGATTAAAATTAAATAAAATTCAAAATTCAGTTCCTCGGTTGCACTAGCCATATTTTGAATGCTCAGTAGCTTCATGTGCCTAGTGGCTACTGTATTAGAAAGCATAGATACAGAAAATTTCCATCATTGTAGAAAATTTATTGGATAGTGCTGCTCTAGAGTTTCTCAAGAGGTCATGGTTGGCATCTTGGGTGGGAGTTGTTTGTGATGTGGGACTTTCCTGTGCATTGAGAGGCTGTTTAGCATTTCTGGCCCATATCCACTAAATGCCAGTAGTGCTGTCCCTTGAATCAATCTAACAGCTAAAACCTGCCCCACGTTTGCAAATGCTCCATCAAGGAACAAAATCATCCCCATTCGAGACCCACTGAGCTTTTATCTTAGAAGAAAGAATCTCCTGTCTTTGTGGGGATGGCTTCAAGCTGCCTCTGCCTGAAGAGAGGGAAGCTTAGAAAGATGGCTTAACAAGATAGCCCTGGCTCAGGGCCTAACTCTGTACTCCATTTCTCTAACTCTGTACTCCATTTCCCTTTTCCTGCCTTCTCCTGCTGGTCTGTTTCCTCATTTTGGGGAATGGCAGGAACAAGACCCTGCAGATGGAAAAGATCAAGACCCGTTTGAAGGCTGAGTTTGAGGCCCTTGAATCAGAGGAGAGGCACCTGAAGGAATACAAGCAGGAGATGGACCTCCTGCTACAGGAGAAGATGGCCCATGTGGAGGAACTCCGACTGATCCACGCTGATATCAATGTGGTATGTGGGTGGCTGCCTGAAGCCTATTTCTGGGCCCTTTGAGGAGGAATAGGCAGTAGTGAGTGCTGTGGACTCTCCTTGAGATGTGGCTGTGGCCAACTTGGGGGAGTAGGCATCAGGCTATGGTGAAATGGAAGAATCCAGGAGTTCTGAGACCCAGCCCTGGCTCTGTCACTGATCGACTGTATATCACTGGACAAGTTCCTTCTTCTCTCGGGGCCTCATTTTCCTTCTCTGTACCATGAGAGGGATTCAGTCACCTCTGAGGTCTCATTCAGCACTGATGTGCTCTCATTCTGGGAGTCTAGGAGTTGAGAGCTAGCCTTGGGGAAAAGCAGAGCAGGCAGATGCCTTGGGGATCTAACTTAAATTTAGGGCTCCAAAGCTTCCAACTAAGCCAAACAAACCATCTCTGCCAGCCTACCAAACTGGGGCTCCCTCATTACAGTCTCTCTTTTGGAGACCCTTGGAATGTGGGGAATGAACTGCCTGCTATGGTGATAAGTCCCCCACTTTTTAGAGTTATTAAAGCAGAGTCTGAATGGTCACCTGTCTGGGCTACAGTATTGGTGATTCCTTCACCAGGAGGGAGGTTGGAGGTGCTGACCTGTAAGGCCCTTTCCAACCCTTAGAGCCTATGATAATGAGATTTTTTTTTTTTTAATCACGTTTGAAGGAGCTAAGTTTCTATTCTTGGGAAACTCATTTCTGTGGCAATATATACTTCCTGATATTGCCAGGCCTAGGGTCTTAAAGGAAATATGAATGCAATTTGGACAGTAGTTACCTGGGATTTTCTGTGTCACAAGATCACAGGATATCAGGGTCTCATGAGGAGTTGGCAGTTCTGCTGCCAGCTAACTAAGGATAGAGAAATAAACAAGGTATTAGTCACAGAGGGGCTGAAAATCTGGGCCAGTGGATCTCCAACTTGAACATGCCTCATGAGTCACCTAGAGGGCCTGTTAAAACACTGGTTGTTGGACTTCACCCCAGAATTTCTGATTGCTTATATCTGGGGTGGTACCTGAGAATCTACATTTCTAATGAGTTCCCAGTTGATGCTGATGCTGCTGATCTGGTAACTGCATTTTGGGAACCACTGATCTAGGAGAAAAGCCACTGGCCTGGGAGGCAGAAGCCCTGAGTCTTTATGTAGACTTTGCTCCTAGGAAGCATTTCTCTGAGGAAGTTACTTCTTCTCTCTGAGTCTCAATTCTCTGATCTGTAAAATGGTGGTGGGGTGCACTACATGAGCTCTAAGGGCCATTCCAGCTCTAAGATGCTATATTTGAATAATAACTACCACTAATTGAGCCTCTACTCTGTGTTAGCCCCTGTACTGAGCGCTTATATGAATTCAATCGTTGAATCTTCACCAAGATTATATGAGGTAGGTATGATTGTTATCACCATTATACAGATGAAAAAACTGAGGCTTGACAAGAGTCACATAGAATACATAGTGGATTGAGGACTTGATCATAGATTGGTTTGGCTCTGGAGCCTGTGCTATTATCCACTCAGCTGTACAGCCTCGCTGAGAATCTTGGAGTCTTTTCTCTGTGCTTACCTCACTCTGTGTTCCAGATGGAAAACACCATCAAACAGTCTGAGAATGACCTAAACAAGCTGCTAGAGTCTACCCGGCGGCTACATGATGAGTATAAGCCGCTGAAGGAACATGTGGATGCCCTGCGCATGACTCTGGGCCTGCAGAGGCTCCCTGACTTATGTGAAGAGGAGGAGAAGCTCTCCTTGGAGTAAGCTGCCTGCCTCCTGTCCCTGCAACATACACCACACACACACACACACACACACACACACACACACACACACACACACATATATATATACACACATAAAGCCTGGTCTGAAAGTCAGGGTACCCAGTCCTAGCCCCAGGCCTGTCAGTGGCTGACTCATTGCATGACCTTGGGTAAGTCTCTGTGTTGGGCTGTTAGATGATTAGACTAGAATTACTAGATGGCTTTTAAAGTTCTTTGTGCAATTTTGACAATACAAGACTATGTCTATGACTCGTTGTGTGTGTATGCATCTGTGACTCTTAAGAGGTCACTTCCCAAGTCAAGGTCTAGAAGGGGTGTCCAGAAACCTTGAAAACACAGAAGGGTGAGCTTTCATGGCCTCCAGGGGCTAGCCTGGAACTTTATCTCAAGACCCAGAGTTAGGAACTAGGCTTACTTTACAGAGACACAGAGCTCAGTTCAGTAGAAGGAATAGAAGGGAACATACTTCCTTAAGGTAGAGCAGGCTGCCTGTGGAAGTGGTGAGCTTCTTATTCCTAGAGGTATGCCAGCAGAGGCCTGAGGACACTTAATAGGAATACTGCAAAGGATCATGGGATGGAGGGTAGACAAATGCCCTTTGAGGACTTGGCTAGCCTTGGGATTTTTTTTATTTTTCTGGGCCTGTCAGAGCCAAGGAGCAGGAGGAGTACCCTTCCCAACACACAGTGGGCCTGGCACCCAGGGAGAAGAGCCTTGTGCTGGAGAGGGTGCAGGAACTTCCTACAGTGAGCCACAGCCCAACCCCCTTCGTTCTGTAGCATGGAGTCCTTAAGAGGGGCAAGGTTCTCCTTGCTTTCAGAATGATCCAGCTAATGTCTCTCATCTCCAAAGTTACTTTGAGAAGCAGAAAGCAGAGTGGCAGACGGAGCCTCAGGAGCCCCCGATCCCTGAATCCTTGGCCGCCGCAGCCGCTGCCGCCCAACAACTCCAAGTGGCTAGGAAGCAGGACACTCGGCAGACAGCCACCTTCAGGCAGCAGCCCCCACCTATGAAGGTGAGTGAGCTGGGTATGGACTGTGGAGGAAGCAAGGTATCCTCAAGCAGCCCCATGGAAGGCGGGGTCTGGGTCTTTGGCCTTACTTATTTGGGGTCTTCCTAAAACAGCCTTCGCTTGGGGCACAGAGGAAGGGGTGGTGTGTATGTGTGCTGTAGTAGAGCCACTGGTCTTGTTGCCTCATATTCCCAGAGGGGTTAGAATGCAGGGAGATTGGCAGGCTCTGCTAAAGTATAATTTTCAGAAAGTTAGAAACGTGACTCGGACAAATATATAGTGAACGTGTGTCATTAACGAGGGAGCCAGCAGCATTACAAAGCTGGTTCCAGAAGCATTAGAGGAACAGATAATTATATAGTCAGGTCAGGGAAGGAAAGGAATGCCGAAATAAGTTTGCAATGTTAAATCCAGAACTGGTTAATGTCCTACAGGAAAATAAAACTGTAATCTTTGTGATTACCTTTTCTTTGGAACAAAAATAATTTGCATCTCTACTGGGCAAAAACCATTTGTGCCTTATCAACATTAAGTCACAGCATCTGGGCCCTGATCAATAGTAAATAGTCAAATAGTATACTATTTAATGGAAAAATATTTATAGTCAGTGGAACAGAATAGAGAGCCCAGAAATAAACCCACTCACCTACGTTCAATTAATCTTTGACAAAGGAGGCAGGAATATACAATGGAGACAAGACAGTCTCTTCAGCAAGTGGTATTGGGAAAGCTGGACAGCTGCATGTAAATCAATGAAGTTAGAACACTCCCTCACACCATACTCAAAAGTAAGCTCAAAACGGCTTAAAGACTTAAATGTAAGACATGATACCATACAACTCCTAGAAGAGAACACAGGCAAAACATTCTCTGACATAAATTGTACCAGTGTTTTCTTGGGTCAGTCTCCCAAGGCAATAGAAATAAAAGCAAAAGTAAACAAATGGGACCTATTCAAACTTATAAGCTTTTGCACAGCAAAGGAAACCATAAACAAAAATGAAAAGCCAACCTACGGAATGGGAGGAAATATTTGCAAATGGTGCGACCAACAAGGACTTAATTCCCAAAATATAAACACAGCTCATACAACTCAATAACACAAAAACCAACAATCCCATCAAAGAATGGGCAGAGGACCTCAATAGACACTTCTCCAAAGAAGACATACAGATGGCCAATAGGCACATGAACAGATGCTCAGCATCACTAATTGTTGGAGAAATGCAAATCAAAACTACAATGATGTATCACCTCACACCGGTCAGAATGGCCATCATTAAAAATTCTACAAATAACAAATGCTGGAGAGGGTGTGGAGAAAAGGGAACCCTCCTACACTGTTGGCGGGAACGTAAATCGGTGCAGCCACTATGGAGAACAGTATGGAAGTTCCTTAAAAGACTAAAATTTGAGTTACCATATGATCCTGCAATCCCACTCCTAGGCATATATCCAGGGAAAACTCTAATTCAAAAAGATACATGCACCCCAATGTTCATAGCAGTACTATTTACAATAGCCAAGACATGGAAGCAACCTAAATGTCCATCGACAGATGAACGGATAAAGATGATGTGGTACATATATACAATGGAATACTACTCAGCCATAAAAAAGAATGAAATAATGCCATTTGCAGCAACATGGATGGACCTAGAGATTATCATACTAAGTGAAGTAAGTCAGACCGAGAAAGACAAATACCATATGATATCATTTATATGTGAAATATAAAATATGATACAAATGAACTTATTTACAAAACAGAAACAGACTCACAGACATAGAAAACAAACTTATGGTTACCAAAGGGGAAAGGGGGTGGGACAGGGGTAAATTAGGCTTTTGGGATTAGCAGATACAGACTACTGTGTATAAAATAGATAAACAACAAGGTCCTACTGTATAGCACAAGGAACTATATTCAATATCCTGTAATAAACCATAACAGAAAAGAATATCTATCTATCTACCTATCTATCTATCATCTATACCGTTTTGCTGTATACCAGAAGCTACCACAACATTTTAAATCAACTATACTTCAATTTTTTAAATAAGTAGTAAATAGTCAAACAAAGAGACATTCTCCTAGAGCAAGGGTCAGCAAACCAGAACCCATAGGCCAAGTGTGACCTGCTCCCCGTTTTTGTAAATAAAGTTTTATTGGCCCACACACATGCCTGCTTGTTTATGTATTGTCTATAGCTTCTTTTATGTAAGCAGTTAGAGCTGAGTAGTTGCAACTAAAATCATATGACCTGAAAAGAAAGTCCAAAATGTTTACGATCTTGGCCTTTACTGAAAAAGTTTATTGATACCTGTCCTAGAGAATTAAATAATCCTTGAGTGAGCCTGTTAGACCATGCTCCAGTATAATGCTTAATGAATATGCAATTCACATTTTGCCTTATTGCCAAATTTTGGATATTTTTCCTCAATACCCCTCTTTGACTCTCACTCCCTTATATCCTTTGCATCCCTTACATCCAGCACAGATCTCGCTACTTGGGACTCGCTACTTGGGTCTTGCTTCTTTCTGTTGGGAAATCGCAATTGCTTGTGGGGGCCCCTGGGAAAGATGAACCATGGCCTAGAAGAATCTGACCACTAACTTGCTTTGTCTTGTGCCCCCCACCAGGCCTGCTTGTCATGTCATCAACAAATTCACCGGAATGCACCTATATGCCCTCTGTGCAAAGCCAAGAGTCGGTCCAGGAACCCCAAAAAGCCAAAACGGAAGCAGGATGAATGAAAAGAGGGAGAACACTTAGAGCTCTGCTGCTCATAACCCCTCCCCTTGGCCAGAGTGATTGATGTCTCCATGTGAAACAACCCTTCCCCACCTCTACAAAGTCTCCTATTTAATGTGATGGAAGCACAACCCCTCTCTCACTTTGCTCTTATTTCTTTTTGCTCTTGGAGTTTCTGGTTTAGGAAGAGATGTGGTTCAGGTGCTAATGACAGTTGTGTCTGAAGATCCCTTCTCTCTCACCCACATTTCAACCCTTGCCCTTGTTTGGAGCTAAGGGAAGGGCAGAAGTCCCAGATGTGATTCTCTGTCTCTTGTGCCTGAGGCCTGGGGCCTAAGGCCTGAGGGCCTGGGGAGGCCCATATCTTGTTTCAGGTGAAGGCTCCAGTGTGCCCCCTCCCTGTACTTTTGCCTTAGGCTCTGAAGGGACAACAGTCTTCTTGTTGGACTTTTCAATAGGCTTGGTGCATTTATCTCCCCCACCCCCAACCTCATCTCTTCCTCAAGGCCCGGAGGTAGCTTGGACAAGCTCTCCTTTTCATATTCATTTGGGAGGCCTGGCTGTTATTATTGAGCTCACCACCCCACCACCTGGCAGTTTCCCAGATATACTAAAGTTCTCAGGTACCAGGCTATGTGTCTGGGGATCCTAAAATCTGTGGGCTTTTCTCCCATAATAAAACCTAGCTTTTGAAAATCAGTAGCAGATGTTCCCCACAGTGAAATCAAGGAGCCAGACCCACTCCACAAGTCCTGCCTAACTCGATGCCTAAGTCATTGGTCTGAGGGCTCTGCTATCGGGGCTGCCTTAGGCTGTAGAGGCCCCAGGCTGACATTTGTGTTGCCTTTTGTTCAAAACCATTACTCTGGCACTTACTCAAATGGTATATCTTAGAGGTCAGAGTAGTGGGTTGAGATTCAAGTGAATGCCAGTCACTTTACACATGCAGGTAGGTGGGACTTCTACTCCAGTCTCTCTTCTCTAAGGCAGCCTCAGCTCAGGTCAGCTTTTGGCCACCCCTTTTCCTGTGGATTGTGCAGGTGGATTTCCCTCTCAAAAGAAAAGGCACCAGGCTCCCCAAGCCCTACAGCTCTTCCCTCCTCCAAAGCCACATCTCTAGTCAAGTCGCTCTCAAACTTAAGGGACAGGGATGGGGGCTGACTGACTGAAAAAGTGTTAGCTCCTGGCTGGGGAGGGGGGGATATTTTTCCTTCCTTTCTTAGCTGTAGTTTTAAGTTGCCACAGTGTCTGTGTGTTCATAATATATAAAAGGTTCCTCTGCTCTTTGAAAGTAAGAGCGTTATGTCTGTACAAATCCTTTTAAATAAACATTTGTTCATTGGAGTAAATGCTGACTCAGTGCCTACAAGTACCAGGTAACAGAAAAGATGTAATGCCCTTTCCCCTTCTGGGTAGCTCTTCTTTACTCTTATTCACTCCACCCTACAAGTGAGAAAACCAGGCACACTGCCGCATAATAATTTACCCTATTTTTATAATAATTTCCATGTATTCAGTGCCTACTCTGTGTCAAGTCTCTATGTAAGATGCTTTATATAGATGATTGTATTTGATTTTCAAAACAACTTTTCAAGCTAAGTATTCTTATTGCCATTTTCCAAAAATGTAAACTGAAGCTCAGAGAAGTTAAATAACTTGTACAGAGTTAAACAGACAGCTAGTAAGAGAAGTTTCAGGATTTGAACACAGATTTGTCTGGTTCCAGAGTCCTTTTTTTTTTTCCTACTTTTTCTCCATGATCACTTTTTTAAGCTTGTCTCCCTTTTGGGATGGCTTGATCACAGGAGTAGGTGAAATAACTCTGAACTAGAAATCAGGGACTAGGAATTCAGTGACTGATGCAGGAATGTAAAGGTCTGTTCCCCTATGAGGATACAATTGGGAACAACTCCGAAGGGTCATACCAGCTTCAGAGCTCCCCATGGGTGGGTGTACTGTGGTTTCCATTAAGACTGAGTTGCAGTTCAATAGCTCCCTCTGTCCAATACTGCCTCCTTCTCTTCCCTTTTCTTCTGCAAGTGTTGATCCCAAGGGCTCCCTAATTAATATCCTGTACATTAAACTGTCCCAGTGCTTTCCAGAAACCCAACAGTTGACAGAAACTTCTGTGTGCTTCAGTGTCCTCATCTGGAAAAATGGGGAAAATAACAGTACCTACTTCTGGCACTGTTGTGAGCAATGCCAGGCATATAGTAAGCACTCAATGCCAGGCATATAGTAAGTACTTCTACTCCTTGTGCCTCTGGCACCAGGTAGATTGGATGAGTGGTCAAAAGAAACACTATTTGTCTTAGCTGACATTACTCTACCACCCCAGATTTTGTTCAGCTACAAGCCTGCTTTTAAGGTGGCCTAGACTCACTCTGGGCAAAGGGAGGACACTCAGCTGTGTAACTTGGAGTACACTTTAACCTGTATAGCTCTCAGCAGGTCCCTGTAAAGTATAGGAGAAGTGGTCATTGCTCTGCATCTTTGGCACACTGGAGATCAGATCTGTCAATTCAGTTGCAGCACAACTAGCCAGGTCAGCTGTTTCCCAGGGAACACCTCTGAATGGGAAGGGAACAATCAAATGTTGAGCACCTATACCTGCCAGCCACTGGGTGGGGTGCTACTATCTCATTTAATTTTTCTGGTTCAGCTATCTGTTGTGAAACAAACCACCCAAAAACTTAGTGGCTTAAAACAGCCACCATTTATTTGCTCGTGATTCTGCAATTTGAGCAGGACTTGCTGTGAATGGCTTATTTCTATTCCATGTGGTGTTGCCTCAGACAGCTTGGCTGGGGCTGAAGGACCCCAGGTGTGTGCTCTCTCATATCTGATACCTCAGCTGTGGTGGCTGAAACAGCTGTGGGCTGGCTGGGCCTCCCACCTCCCTTTGTAGTATTTTACTCTCCAGGGCCTTTCTTTCTCCATTGGGCCTCTCTCTCCAAGTAGAGTAGTGAGACATTTTTTTGATGTGGCAGCAGTCTTCCCAGAGGGTGAAAACAAAAGCTGCAAGGCCTTTTGTGGCATAAGACCAGAAGTCATACAGCAAAACTGCTGCTGTACTCTATTGGTCAAAGCAAGTCACAGAGCCAGCCCAGATTTAAGGAGTGGGGAAAAGAGACTCCGCCTCTTGATGGGAGGAGCTGCGTGTATGCCAGAGATGGGGGCAATTGTTGGTCGTATTTGCAGACAACCTACCATATCATCCAACAACAACCTTACAAGGAAGGCATTATGCGTGCCCATTTTCACAGATGATAAAACTGAGGCTCAGAAAGGGTAAAATAGTTGCCCAACAAATAACTAGGAAGGGGCAAAGCCAGGAGGCAAAGCTAGGTCTCTCTGCCTTTAAAGCCTGTGTTTCTTCTGCCTAAGAGCAGTTCTTCAGATAAGTCTGAGACCTGGTTAGAGGAGACTAAAGAAAGGAAGAGAAGGAACAAAATAGAGTAAAAGACGAAGACGAGGCAGGTGAAGGAGAGAGAGATGAAGGAGGAGGAGGAGGAGAGTAAGGGAAGTTATTTGTTATATTGGTAAGATGCTGTAAAGCACCTTCTTCAACATTCTCATTTAATGCTCACATTAATAGCCCTGTACTGTTAGTAGAGCATGTAGTACTACATTTTATAAATGAGACCCAGAGAGGGGAACTGACTTGCCCAAGGTCATTTAGCAGGTTAAGAGCAAAGCCACAACTAGAACCCAGGTCTTCCAATCTGGGAATAACCCGGTTTGGGGCTCTCTTTACACGTTTGACACAGTGGGGATGAATTGTATACATGCTTTGTGCCAGATGGGTCGCTTTTACACTGAGGATAGGTGCTCACTCCACAGGGGAAGGCCAGGCAATTTTAGCAATTCTGCTCTTAAAGTCCAGTTCCCTGTTACTATTATGCCCCCAGCTTTCCCATAGCGATTATCAGCATCTTTGCAATGATCAACATCTCCCAAGGTGAACTCTGGGAAGGCTGTTAACTCAGGGCCAGGTTCCCTTAGGTTAGGTACTTAACCCCTCTGAGGCTCCAATATCTCATATGTGAGGTAGGAATAGTAGTAGTCCTCTCCTCATGGCATTGTTGTGAAGATTAAATGAGCTAATAATATATGTAAAGTGCCTAGAACAGCACTTGAGAAGCATTCAGTAAATGATAGCTATGAGGAAGAAAATGATAATGATTATGACTGGCTTCCTGAGAGGCCAAAGATGATGATGAGGAGGAGGAGGAGGAGGAGGAGGAGAAGGAAGAAGAGAAAGGGAAGGGAAGGGGAGGAGAAGGGAGGGGGAGAAAAGGAAAGAGGAGGCAGGGTACAATAGGGAAGGGATTGCCCCCATGTAGGGCCTCCCTCAGAGGGAAAGTTGATAGCTAAGAGTCATGGTTCCTTTCCTGGAGCTTGATGAGATCCCGAGGCTCTGCTGCCACTTGCCACTGAGTCTGTTTCATAGCTATAAAAAGACACGGGCCCCTCATGGGAACTAGGCAGAAGCCCCTCTTTTCACCACATTCTTTTCTGCTATGGCTGAGGAAAGACCATCCCTAAACAAGAATCCCCCATAAGTGGTCTAGGCTCATGTGCACTTCAGTGGTTTCTGTACTGTGCAGTACAGGGAAATGACACTGACCCAGGAACGAGTCGTTCCTGGGTTCAAATCCCCAATCCTTTATTTATTAGCAGTGCATTCTTGAGCAAGTTATCAAACTTTTCCAACCTCCAGTTTCCTCATCTGTAAACTGGAGATAATACCTACTGTGCGGGGTTGCAGTGAAAAATTTAAAAACAAAGAAGGCGAGGGTCACCATTCACTGGATGTCCATAATTTAGTGGGCGCTGTGGGAGGCAGCATAGTGTAGTGGCTAAGAGCGTGGATACCAAAGTCAGAGAGTCTGGATTCAACTCTCAGCAATGCCATTTGCTGACCGTGTGACCTTCAGGGAGCTCATTAACTTCTTGAAACCTCATCTGTACAATGGGGGTAATAACAGAATTTACCTCATTGGATTGTTACTAGGATTAAATGAGATAATATTTATGAGTTGCACATAGAAAGCATTACCTGAGTGTTTCATAAAGTAAACAAATCAAATCTTCCTACCAACACGCAGTGTCATCAACTTAGAGATGAGAAAATTTAAGCTGGTAGAAGGCAAGTGCCTTCAAATTTGGGTCTGTCTGACTCCACTAAACCTCAAAAATGCTTGGAAGAGTGTAGTGATGTCTACAATTTATTTTGAAATGCATCAAAACTTAGGTGGATTGGTGGATGGATAGATGAATAGATATGTGGTAAAAGAAGTCCAGTAAAATGCTAATTGTAGGATCTAGGTGCGGGCATATGGGTGCTACCTGTAAAATTTGCTGTATATGTAATTGCTTTCATAATAAAATATCAGAGCCATAAAACATCTACCTGGTAATGTTACTTCTCTGCCTAAAAGCCTTGGTTTGTTCCCCAGCATTCCCACTTTATAATTTGACCTCTTGTATAATCAGCATAGCTCTCACTGACCACCCGCCCCCCCCAACACACACACACACCATGTGGAATTGGCAGAGCACCGGGTAGAACAGATGATAATGGAGAGAGAGAGAGAGAGAGACAGCTCTGCGTTCCTACTTAGGGTGACCAACTTGTCCCAGTTTGCCCAGGACTGCTCTGGCTTTAAAACTGAAAGTCCTACATCCTGGGAAATCCCTCAGTCCTAGGCCCAGCTGTACTGTGAGTCTTCTTTCTTTCTGGTAGTGTTAAGGGCAGCTGTCACCTGTTGTTTCTAATCCATGTCATAGCATGCTCAGGGGCTCTGGGCAGACAGTTTCAGATCTGGCCCTGACCCACTTACCCTGCCATCTGGGTAGATGCTGCCCCCTGCTGGTGATGGGGTGAACCTGTTACGGAACGTCCCACCACATTGCTGTGCACACCCAGTGCAGAGGCAGTTATGCCTCCGCCATTCTCCTCTATACATCACCTTAGTCCTAGCCGTCTGAGCTTGAAATTCCATAACCCTGACAACTCCAAGGGCCTGAGACACTGCCCTTGATCTCTGAGTCCTACTGCCAACCCTGACTCCAGACATTCTTCCACATCCTGACCAAGTAACCACATTGCCCACCAGGAGGCCTCTGGGTTCCATCCAGAAAGCAGAGGGGATGCCTCCACAGCAGGCAGGTGGTTATATTCATCCAAAAGGAGCAAGGAACAGATGTCCATACATGGCAGCACCAGGAAAAAGTGAAGAGTCAGCCTAGGGGTCCCCAAGAATACAAATGGCTGTTTATGGGTTCCCAAGAGAAAAGTGCACAGAGAAGTGCACTCCTTCTGCCTAATGCTACTCTGGCAGGGCACCATATCCCTTTAAAAAACATGGATTGCCAGGACCCTTGATGGCTCTGCTTTTGGTCCGATGCCTTCTAATATATGTCCCTCTGTGACACATGCATTGGGGTGAAGACAGACCTGAAAGAGACACAGTATAATAGCTTCTCTTTATTGAGTGAGCATTTACTATGGTCTAGGCATTGAACTGTGTGCTTCACATAATGCTCACATTTAACCCTCACAGAAGTCCTAAAAGATATGTGCGATTATTATCCCCATTTTACAAAAATCGGAGGCACCAAGTGTGTTAGGTTTCTTGCCCAAGGTCGTGCAGTAAGTTGCAGAGCTGGGACTCAAACCTAAGACATCAGACACCAAAACTCAAGTGCATAACCAGTCTCCCAAAGAGATCCGCAATCTGATTTTCAATGGAAGTGCTCCTGGACACAATCACCATGAACTTCATAACTGACGTGAGTGTCTTCCTAAAGCCACAGCAGGACTGGGCAATGATACATTGGAAAGTATTGTTCAGTGCCCTCTCCACCTGTCTTTCTAGCCTATCATCTGCAACCCAGGAATAATCAGAGCCTAGCAAGAGAGTACCTCAGCTGTTACACTTCTTACTGACACTAAGCTTAGATTCACCACTGCTGAATCTATGGGTATAACTGGTTGCTGTTCTCCATTCTACCCCAATGGTGGCATTTACTTCTGCTACTACCCCACCCCTCAGCGCACCACCACCAGCCCTCAGCCACTTGCATGAGCAGCATAGCTTCAAAAATTTCTATAGGACCCACTGGAGTTTACAGAGGAATAATGTGAAGCCAACACTCATCCCTGAGCACCAGGGAAGACAATCTCCATACAGAGGCCATCTTTATCACCCTTACCCCTGCAAAAATCTGGAGACAGTTACTAAGGAAACAAACCTCATGGCATTCTGTTTCCAGCTGCCAACGTCTATGAAGATTCACTTATCTGCTACTGCCTAGAGCACATTCCCCATCTTCTAGCCCTGTGTCCAGCCCCAGCTAGTTGAGATGGAGAACTGGAGAGCAGAATGGAGGAAGTCTGAACTTCCACTAGCACCACATTCAGCCCCAGTTTCTGGTGCAGTAAAGGGTTCGGGGCCAGGCGAAAGCTTGTGAAAAGCCACCTTCCATCTCAGGAACGCCCATGAACCCATTAGATTCCTTCACCAATAAAGTGAAGTCCAGGGCCAACCCTTACCAGGGAATAGCATGTATGTGTTGGAGACAGGGGTGCTCCATCTTTGCTCTGGCCATTTAAGCCAACTGGAGAAATGCACAAACTAGGTACCCCATGCCTCATAAATGCCACAAGGCTGTTTGTGACAAGCCTCTGAGGCACCCCCTTGCTTGTTCCTGACCTGCATTTGCTCCAATTTCATCCTTTTGCAATGCACACTCTTGGCTCTTGACCTTGATTACACCTTTGGTCCTCCTGGGGTCTTGGGGTTTGGGGTTGATTGAGCAATGCTGGAACCTCAGCTCATCCACTGGCATGCTGTCTTGGGGCTTATGCTCTGGTTGTGTCCTCTCTGAATACAACTTTGACCTCAGTCGGTAGACTTTTTAGACTAGCTGGCCCAGTCCTGGCCCTGTCTTATAAGGAAAATGGTAATCAGACACTTGCTCCATTCCCCTTCCCCTGTCCTGCCTCCCATCATGCTAAGCACTGCCCAAGCCAAACAGTGGTACAGCTCTGGCTGGAATTGCCCAGTATCTCTCAATGCTTCCCTTCCCCTCTCTGACTCTCTCTTTTGTGGCAATTAGTGGCAGGGGGATAGATGCTGGTAGACATCCATATTGTTTCCTGTAGACAACTCTAGAAGCCTTCTAAACTCCCTTTTTAATTTCCCCCAAAGCATTCTGCAGGATGGGTCATGATCAACCACAGCATGGAGAAGGTGTTGAGTGAGATGGGAGGACCTAAGGCTATGCTGCAGTGCCAGCTGATGGGTGACTACTGGAAGATTAATGAGGTTTCCTGATGTATCTATTTAGTCCATCTTCTAAATGTTAATTCAGACACACTCATTCCCTTCCTTAAGTTCAGGATTGGAGGAGGGAAGGAAGGAGAAAACCCAGTTTCAGTTTTGCCTCAGAGCCCAATAATATGATAGGTATTCAACCAGCCTAGGGTTCTTAGCAGCCTCTACCCTGTTATGCAGCCAGCTTGATCAACTTCGGTATGAAGAAACTCAGCAGTTGTCCCTAGCCAAGCAGAGGAGTAAACGGCAGCACACCTTAAAGCTTCAAAAATAAATTCAATAATCCCCGTGTGATCCCATTAAAATCCCTTCATAACTTGCCAGACATTAGTTCCCATTCCTTACACAGCTGATCCCTTGTTAGATTTGAGCCTAGGAATTTAGAGCTGGAAAGGTACTTAGAGTCATTTAGTCCAACTCGTCCTCATGTTAATGGGTACATTAAGCCCAGAGAAAGGAAGGGACTGGCACAAGGTCACAAATCAGTCTACTGCAGAGGAAGAGCTAGAACCGAGGTCTCCTCCTGAGTTCCAGTCTATTCTAGGTTCCTGATGCCACCTTTGCCCTGATTCATCAAAGTAGCTAGATGTCCTTCTACTGGATACCCTCTTCTCTGAGGCATCCCTAAGTGATCTTGTCTTCCACGTGACCAAAGGTAGCCTCTGGCCATTGTTGCTGCATGGCAGTGAGCTGTGATGGAGGGGAGGGGGCATAAAGGAGCTCAGTCCCATGGGACAAGCCAACTGTGTTTGGGGAAAAATCCAGCTCCATATACCATCTAGGAAGACTGAGGCTGAACCCCTTCCAGGGACAGGATGGTCTTTACTGCCTGAGGCTCATCTCAAGAGAAGGCATTTGTTCCCTCCAGTCACAGATCAAAGCTTGTTGGACCTTCATCTCTGCTCCTTCTCAACTCCCAATTCCAAGATCTGTCCACATCCAAAAGGGATAACCTCATAACCTCTGAAATGTTATGACACCATGTCCCCTTTCTGCCCCTCACACCCCTACCATGTTTCCCAGTCTCCTTCCTCTTTCTCTCAGTTCCTTCTGCCTACCTATTCTTGGACCCCACAGAGACCTCAGGCCTGGGACCCATCCTGCCTTTCTCCTCTAGCCTGGACCTCCTGGTCCATTGCTTCAGCGTTTCATTTGCCAATACCTTCAGCTCTCCTTGTCCCCATCCTTCCTCCATCTTACCCAGAGAACCTCAAATCAAAGATCATTGCTGATGTTGTCCCGGGCAGCCAAGTGCTGCTGGGAACACCACCCAGCCCTGGGTAGCCTGGCCCTGCTTAGCATTCATGGTCCCTAACCTCATCTGAGCCTTTAGCACAGTGCAGTTAGACCCTGATCACGATCATTTCCTGTTCCTTCCGTGAAGAGGAGTGAGGGCTGCCACCCAGAGGCCACATGGGTCCTCAGAATTGCATGTGTTACGGCAGCATGGGTAGGGGAGAAGGGCAGTCTACAGTTAGACTGGTTCGAATTTGAATCTTGTATCTTCCACTTATAGGCTGTGTGATCTTGGGCAAGTCAATAATCACTCTTAAGCCTCATTTTCCTCTTCCATAAAGTGTGGAAAATAGTGTGGTGGGGAATCCATCTAAGGGCTTAGAAGAATACTTAGCAGATGGTAGGTGCTCAATAAATGGTGGCTGTTATTCCCTAGTGACCTGGGTAGCAATACATCTTAATTCCAAGTCTTATTGCTTAGTACAAAGAAGCTGCTGACCAAGTTGTTACTCTGATGGGGACTGGCTCAGGACCTGTGATGGACTTGAGCCTGCAGGTGGACACATGAGGGGCTTAGTTTGGGAAGAAGACACGGGTGGGGGATCCAAGGATGTAGAGGCTGGGGTCAGACAGATCTGAAATCTTTGCGACCTGGAGTAAGTCACTTTACCTTTCTGAGCCTCAGTTTGCTCATGTGTAAAATGGGGGTAATAGTTATTGCTCAGAACACCTCCCAGGACTTTGGGGAGGATCAAATGGCATAATGGATGATACAGTGATTTTACGAATTATAACAAACAAACTCTCCTCATGTTAGTTGCACGCATGCGTGCGTGTGTGTGTGTATGTGCGCACGCGTGTGTGTTTGTGAGTGTATTCTCTCACAAGGGCTATCTATGTTCTTGAACCCTGACTCAGAAGGTGGCAAGAAGCAGCATTGGGGTGACCACCCTAGGATGTCACTCTGAGGAAGAGCTTCCCCAGAAGAGCAAACCGCAAGATTAGCCAGGGTCCAGTTAACCTGACTCTTCTTTTTTCCATTCTGGCAGCAGTTTAGGGTGAAAGACTTGAAATCTTTTTGTAAGATTGAGGCTACCCTATGAGCTAAATGTTGAATCATCTAAAACGCTGATTACGTGAGCTCTGCCTCAATGACCTTCTGAGGATCCATCTAGCCCCAGGATCTGGTGGTATTATGAATTTCAAATCAGAATTATAGTCTCATCTCTGCCACTAACTTCCTGTGTGATCTTGTGTGTGTCCCATCTTCTCTCTGGGCTTCAATATTCCTAGGAGTCAGACAAGATCAGTAGTTTCCAAATGCTGGTCCATGGACTGGATGCCTCAGAATCACCTGGGAAAGGAAGACCACTCAATGCCTATGAAGTAGCTATGTTGATGAGTTGACATGAATCTGATCAAGTCTCTAGATGTAATTACCAGATTACAGGATATACAAGGGACAGAGGAACATGTTAAATGACACCACAGGAATGCAATCAACTAAATTCAGAATGTAGGAGATTCTGTAGGACAAATGTGGTTTCACCAAGAAATAAATGGAGAGAGAGGAAAGAGAGTAAGAGAATGAATTAGTTTTCAATTTGCTGTTTTAAAAGATTACCACAAACTTGGTGGGTTAAAACAACACAAATTTATTATCTTACAGTTCTGTAAGTCAAAGGTCCAACACGGGTATCATTGGGGCAAAACCAAAGTGTTGACAGAGCTCTTTTCCTTTCTGGAGGCTCTAGGGGATAATCCATTTCCTTGTGCTTTCCAGCTTCTAGAGACTGCCCACATTTCTTGGCTCATGGCCGCCTTCCTCCATCATCAAAGCAAGCAATGTTGAATCTCTCTGACATTCTTCTGTACTCACATCTCCCTCTGATTCTTCTCTCCTGTCTTCCTCTTCCACTTTTCAGGGCCCTTGTGATTACACTGGATCCACCCAGATAATACAGGATAATCGCCTTATTTTAAGATCAGACAATTAGCGAACTTAATTCTACCTGCAACCTTAATTTCCCTTTGCCATGTAACCTAATGCATTCATTACTTTCAGGGATTACGATGTGGACATGTTGGGGGGGGGGAGCATTAATCTGCCTATCACTGATAATTTGTAGGTTAAAAGAGAATTAAGATATGAATCAACGAAATGCAATTTCTAGATCTTGGATTGGATCCCAATTCAAACAAACTAACTGTAAAGTACAAGAAAAGTCAGGGAAATTTGAGCACTGATTGACTATTTGATGACATTAGGAATTGTTAACTCTTTAAGCTGTGATAATGATACAGCAGTAATATTGGGAGGAAAAAAGGGGTCCTTATCTTTTAGAAATACATACTGAAGTATTTTAGGGTGAAATGAAATGATGTTTGGGATTTGCTACAGACTACTCCAATAAGGAGGTGAGAGAGTAAAGAGAGATATAGAGTGGCCATGTGCAGACAAATGTTAAAACTGGGAGGTGGGTACATGAGGTTTGATCACACTATACTCTATTTGTGTATACGCTTGAAAATTTCCATTATAAAATCATCTGGGGAAAAAATGGGCCACAAATTAATAGTAACAATTTTTTTTCCCTAGCTCTACCCAGACTCCCTCAGTGAGAAGTCAAGGACATTGAAATGCCTCCTAAGGAGACCTGGGAATCCTCAGGAGGTTCTCATGTATTGTGGTAGTATATTCCTTCTGATTACTACCTGGTGTCAGTCATTTCACTTCATTTTCCTCTTGCTCCCTGGTGTGATGCCCCCTTTCTCTGCTTGATTCTTGAGCCACTTGGTCTGTTTTATGAGGAAAAGCAGACTCTACTTTCACTAGTTCCATGTAACACAGGCAAAGTTGCTAGTGAAATCTCTAAGTCCTACTTTCATGAGACTTAGGAATGGGTTCTCAGAGACTGGGCAAATGTGAGTGGCAGACCCTACACTGTACTCAAAATCTTTCTACTGAACAGTGAGCCATTATTCTTGACTCTCCCACCCTTTAGGGTAACTGTTTCCCCAGAAGGCTCCTTGGTTTCATATGCAAACATACTCCTGTGGAGTTGAAGGGGCCATCCTATTGGCATTTCAGTTCTATCTGACTTCTGAAGTGAACATAGTTGGAATCTCTGTTATACTCCAAACCATCGTTCTAACTAGGCATTAATAGATCCACATTACTGATGAAGGAACTAAAGCTCAGAGGTTAAGTAATTTGCCTAAAGTCACAATATTAGTGCTGTCTGGAGGAAGCGAGACTGTGCTCGCTCGGGCAGTAGGAGGAAACAGGATGGGACCAACGGGCAGGCAGACTCCTGCCCGGCCGCAGGTGCCCCTGCATGAGGCCGCCCCGTGCACCCTGACCGGGGGAGAACAGCCAAGATGGCAGAGTAGAAAGACCCTAAGCTCACCTCCTCTCATGAGCACACCAAAATCACAACAATCTGCAGAACAATCATCGTTGAAAAAGACTGAAACCTACCAGGAAAGATCCTCCACAGCTAAAGACCTAAAGACAGAACCACAATGTGACTAGCAGGAGGGGAAGACTCATGATATAAGCAAATCCCATACTCCCCAGGGTGGGTGACCCACAAACTGGAGAATAATTACACTACAGAGGTTCTCCCACATGAGCAAGAGTTCTGAGCCCCATGTCAGGTCCCCCCATCCCAGGTGTCTGGCACCAGGAAGAGGAGCCCCCAGAGCATTTGGCTTTGAAGGCCACCAGGGCTTGATTGCAGGAGCTCCACAGGACTGGGGGAAATGGAGACTTCACTCTTAAAGGGCGCACACAAATTCTCATGTGCACTGGGACCAAGGGCAAAAGCAGTACTTTGATAGGACCCCAAACCAGACCTACCTGCTGGTTTTGGAGGGCCTCCTGGGGAGACAGGGGGTGGCTGTGGCCCACCCTGGGGACATAGACACTGGTGGCAGGTATATCGGAGAGCATGCATGTGTGTGAACTCTCCTAGAGGCTGACATTTTAGCACCAAGACCTGGCTCCATCCAACAGCCTGAAGGCTCCAGTGCTGGGATGCCTCAGGCCAAGCAGCCAACTGGGTGGGGACACAGCCCCACCCATCAGCAGACAGGCTGCCTAAAGACTTCCTGAACCCACAGCCGCCTCTAGACATACCCCTAGACACAGCCCCTGCCCACCAGAGGACCAAGACCCAGCCCCACCCACCAAGGGGCAGGGACTGGCCCCTCCCACCAGGAAGCCTACACAAACCTCTAGAGCAGCCTCATCCACCAGGAGGCAGACACCAGCAGCAAGAAAACTACAGTCTCACAGCCTGCAGATCAAGTCTGCAAACACAGGCCAGACACTACCCTGGGACCAGCTGGCCCCTGGCCCTTGGGGGCGTGAGAGGGGAGTGCACTGCAGGGACAGATAGGATGTCTCCTACAGAGGGCCACTTCTCCAAGATCGAGAAGCATAACCAACCTACCACATACATAAAAATACAAGTATCAATTTAGGCAAAATGAGGTGACAGAGGAAAATGTTTCAGACGAAGGAACAAGATAAAACCCCAGAAGAAGAACTAGGTGAGGTGGAGACAGGCAATCTACTCGGGAAAGAGTTCAGAGTAATGATCGTAAAGATGATCAAAGAACTTGGGAGGAGAATGAATGCACAGAGTGAGAAATTGGACGTTTTTAACAAATAATTAGAAAATATAAAGGAAAACCAAACAGAATTAAAGAATGCAATAACTGAAATGAAAAATACACTAGAAGGAATCAATAGTAGACTAAGTGAGGCAGAAGGATGGATCAGTGAGCTGGAAGACAGAGTAGTGGAAATCACTGCTGCCAAACAGAAACAAGAAAAAAGAATGAAAAGAATTGAGAACAGTTTAAGAGACCACTGGGACGACATCAAGGGTGCTAATATTCGCATTATAGGGGTCCCAGCAGGAGAAGAGGGAGAGAAAGGCCCGGAGAAAACATTTGAAGGTATAATAGCTGAAAACTTCTTTAACCTGGGGAAAGAAACAGTCACCCAAGTCCAGGAAGCACAGACAGTCCCATACAGGATTAACCCACAGAGGAATAAACCACAACACATTGTAATCAAAATGACAAAAAGTAAAGACAAAGAGAGAGTATTAAAAGCAACGAGGGAAAAGCAACAAATAGCATACAAGGGAACTCCCATAAGGCTATCAGCTGATTTTTCAGCAGAAACTCTGCAGGCCAGAAAGGAGTGGCACGATATATTTTAAATGATGAAAGAGAAAAACCTACAACCAAGAATACTCTACCCAGCAAGGCTCTCATTAGGATTTGAGGGAGAGAGGGGAGAGTGGCAGGCCTGGAGAGAGCATGGAAGATCCACACCATTCCCACATACCTTGTCTTATGCATCTCCTCTATATGGCTGTTCGTGAGTTATATCCTTTTATAACACACTGGTGATCTATACCAGAAAGATTCTGTTCCATTATCTCTGGTTGTCTATGGATTCTGTTGAGAAGGCAGCCATCTTTTAAACTGTCATTCCTGGGGAGCTTTGGAAAGATTCTCCATTTCCTCTGGTCCTCCATGGAGTCTGCTGAAAAGGCAGCAGCCATCTTTTAAATCGTTGTTCCGGGATAGGTTCTCTGGGGGCAAGGACACTGGTGGCAGAGGCTCCAGAGAATATTGATCAGCGTGAGCTCTCCCAGAGGTCCCCATCTTGGCACCAAGATCCAATCCCACCCAACAGCCTACAGGCTCCAGAGCTGGAATGCCTCAGACCAAACAACCAGAAAGACAGGAACACAGCCCCACCCATCAGCAGACACGCTGCCTAAAGTTGTACTGAGCTCACAGCTACCTCAAAACACACCCCTTGACATGGCCCTGACCATCAGAGGGACAAGACCCAGCTCCACCCACCAGAGGGCAGGCACCAGTCCCTGCCACCAGGAAGCCTGCACAAGCACTTGGAACAACTTCATGCACCAGGGGTGGACACAAGAAGCAAGAGGAACTACGATCCTGCAGCTTGTGGAAAGGAGACCACAAACACAGAAAGTCAGACAAAATGAGACAACAGAGAAATATGTTGCAAGCGAAGGAATAAGATAAAAACCCACAAGAACAACTAAATGAAGAGGAGATAGGCAATCTACCTGAAAAGAATTCAGTGTAATGATAGTAAAGATGATCCAAAATCTCGGGAAAAGAACGGAGGCACAGATTGAGAAGATACAGGAAATGTTTAACAAGGAGCTAGAAGATTTAAAGAACAAACTAACAGAAATGAGCAATACAATAACTCGCATGAAAAATACACTAGAAGAATCAATAGCAGAATAACCAAGACAGAAGAACAAAAAAGTGAGGTGGAAGACAGAGTGGTGGAAATCATTGCCGCAGAATAGAATAAAGAAAAAAGAATGAAAAGAAATGAGGACAGTCTCAGAGACCTCTGGGACAACATTAAACACACCAGCATTCACATTATAGGGTCCCAGAAGGAGAAGAGAAAGAGAAAGGGCCTGAGAAAATATTTGAAGATATTATAGCCAAAAACATCCCTAACATGAGAAAGGAAACACTCACTCAAGTGCAGGAAGCACAGAGTCCCATACGGGACAAACCCAAGGAGGAACACGCCGAGACACATATTAATCAAACTGACAAAAATTAAAGACAAAGAAAAAATACTAAAAGCAACCAAGAAAAAGCAACAAATAACATACAAGGGAATCCCCATAAGGTTTTCAGCTGATTTTTTTAGCAAAAACTCTGCAGGTCAGAAGGGAAGAGTGGCATGATATATTTAAAGTGATGAAAGGGAGGAACCTACAACCAAGAATACTCTACCCAGCTAGGCTCTCATTCAGATTCAGCAGAGAAATCAAAAGCTTCACAGACAAGCAAAATCTAAGAGAATTCAGCACCACCTAACCAGCTTTACAACAAATGCTAAAGGAACTTCTCTAGGCGGGAAAGAGACCAGCAACTTAAAACAACTTTGTTGTTTATAAAACTTTGTTTTATAAAACTTTGTTTTATAGTTTAAGCTATATACACTGCTATATCAAAACCTCATGGGAACAGCAAACCCCAAAACTACAATAGATACACACACAAAAAAGAAAAAGCAACCCAAACACAACACCAGAGATAGTCATCAAATCACAAGAGAACAAAAGAGGAAGGGAAGAAAAAAGACCTACAAAAAGAATCCAAAACAATTAAGAAAATGTCAATAGGAACATGCATAATAATAAGTACTTTAAGGTAAATGGATTAAATGCTCCAACCAAAAGACATAGACTGGCTGAATGGATACGAAAACAAGACCCGTGCATATGCTGTCTACAAGAGACTCACTTCAGATCTAGGGACACGTACAGGCTGAAAATGAGGGGATGGAAAGAAGTATTCCATGCAAATGGAAATCAAAAGAAAGCTGGACTAACAATACTCATATCAGAGGAAATAGACACTAAAATAAAGTCTGTTGCAAGAGACAAGGAAGGACACTACATAATGATCAAGGGATCAATCCAAGAAGAAGATATAGCAATTGTAAATATACATGCACCCAACATAGGAGCAGCTCAATATATAAGCCAAATGCTAACAGCCATCAAAGGGGAAATCGACAGCAACACAATGATAGTGGGGGACTTTAACACCCCGTTTACACCAGTGGACAGATCATCCAGACAGAAAGTCAATAAGGAGTTCATTGCAGCATATGGAAGCAACCTAAATGTCCATCGACAGAGGAATGGATAAAGATGATACGGTACATATACACAATGGAAAACTACTCTGCCATAAGACAGAATGAAATAATGCCTTTACATCAACACAGATGGAGCTACAGATTGTCATATTGGGTGAAGTAAGTCAGACAGAGAAAGACAAATATCATTTGATATTGCTTACATGTGAAATTTTAACAAATGTTGTAATTGTACTTATTTACAAAACAGAAATAGAGTTACACCTGTGAAAAAAACAATCTTTTGGTTAAAAATGGGGAAAGCAGGGGAGGGATAAATTGGGAGATTGGGATTGACATATACACACTACTATATATGAAATAGATAAGTAATCAGGAGCTACCACATAGCACAGGGAATTCTACTGAATACTCTGTAATGACCTATATGGGAAAAGAATCTAAAAAGGAGTGAATATATGTATATATATAACCGAATCCCTTTGCTCTATGCCTGAAACTAAATCAACATTCAATAAAAATTAAAAACAAAAGAAAATCAATAAGGAAATACAGGCCTTAAATGACACCTTAGACCAGATGGACTTAATTGATATTTATAAGTGTTCCACCCAAAAACAGCAGAATACACTTTCTTCTCTAGTGCACATGGTGCATTCTCCAGGACAGATCACCTATATGGCCACAATTCAAGTCTCAGTAAATTTAAGAAAATTGAAATCATATCAAGCTTCTTTTCCAACCACGGCCATGAGATTAGAAATAAATTACAGGAAAAAATTTAAAAAACAGAAACAAGTGGAGACTAAATGATATGTTACTAAACAGACAATGGATCACTAAAGAAATCAAAGAATAAATCAAAAAATACCTACAGACAAATGGCAATGAAAGCATCATGATCCGAAACCTATGGGATGCAGCAAAAGCAGTCTAGCAGGGAAGCTTATAGCAAAACAATCTTACCTGAGGAAACAAGAAAAATCTCAAATAAACAACCTAACTTTACATCTAAAGCAACTAGAGAAAGAAGAATCAACAAAACCTAAAGTTAGTAGAAGGAAAGAAACCATAAAGATCAGAGCAGAAATAAATGAAATAGAGATGAAGAAAACAGTAGCAAAGAAACTAAAAGCTGATTGCCATATGCCGTAACTACTTAGCCCACATGCTCTGGAACCCATGCACCACAACTATAGAGCCTGCGTACTGCAAGTACTTAGCCCGCTCACTCTGGAGCCCACATACCACAAGTAGAGAGCCTGCATGCCACACCTACTGAGCCCACATGCTCTGGAGCCCGCATGCAAGAACTAGAAAAAGCCTGTTCACCACAACTAGAGAGAAGCCTGCACGCCACAATGAAAGATGCCATGTGCCACAACTAAGACCTGACACAGCCAAAAAAAAAAAAAAATTTAAATTAAAAAAAACCCCAACAAGCAAAAGTCCAGGACCAGATGGCTTCACAGGTAAATTCTACCAAACATTTAAAGAAGAGTTAACACCTACCCTTCTGAAACTCTTCAAAAACAATTGAAGGGGAAGGAAAACTCCCAAACTCATTCTATGAGGCCACCATCACCCTGATACCAAAACCAGACAGTGATACCACAAAAAAAGAAAATTACAGGCCAACATCACTGATGAACATAGACCAAAAATCCTCAACAAAATACTAGCAATCTGAATTCAACAATACATTAAAAGGATCATACACCATGATCAAGGATTTATCCCAGGGATGCAAGGATTTTTCAGTATCTGCAAATCAATCAGTGCAGTATACCACATCAACAAATTGAAGAATAAAAACCATATGATCATCTCAATAGATGCAGAAAAAGCTTTTGACAAAATTCTACAGCCATTTATGATAAAAACTCTCCAGAAAGAGGGCATAGAAGGAACCTACCTCAACATCATAAAGGCCATATACAACAAACCTACTGCTAACATCATATTCAATGGTGAAAAGCTAAAAGCACTTCCTCTAAGATCAGGAACAAGACAAGGATGTCTGCTTTCACCACTAATATTCAATATAGATTTGGAAGTCCTAGCCAAAACAATCAGAGAAGAAAAAGAAATAAAAGACATCAAAACTGGAAAAGAAGAAGTAAAATGGTCACTGTATGCAGATGACATGATACTCTACATAGAAAATCCTAAAGATGCTACCAGAAAACTACTAGAGCCAATGAATTTGGTAAAGTTGCAGATACAAAATTAATACACAGAAACCACTCACATTCCTGTACACTAACAATGAGAGATCAGAAAGGGAAATTGAGGAAAGAATCCCATTTAACATTGCATCAAAAAGAATAAAATACCTAGGAATAAGCCTACCTAATGAGGCAAAAGACCTCTATGCAGAAATCTATAAGATACTGATGAAAGAAATCAAAGATGGCACAACCAGATGGAAAGATATATACAATGTTCTTGGATTGGAAGAATCAATATTGTGAAAATGACTATACTACCCAAAGCAATCTACAGATTCAATGCAATCCCTATAAATTACCAGTGGCACAGAACTAGAACAAAAAATCTTTAAATTGGTATGGAGACAAAAAAGGCCCCAAATAGCCATAACAATATTGAGAAACAAAAACGGAGCTAGAGGAATCAGGCTCCCTGACTTCAGACTATACTACAAAGCTATAGTCATCAAGAGAGCATGGTACTGGCACAAAAGTAGAAATACTGCTCAGTGGAACAAATAGAAAGTCCAGAAATAAACCCATACACTTATAGTCAATTAATCTATGACAAAGGAGGCAAGACTATACAATGGTGGAAAGACAGTCTCTTCAACAAATGGTGCTGGGAAAACTGGACAGCTACATGTAAAAAAATAAAATTAGGACATTCTTTAACACCATGCACAAAAATAAACTCAAAATGGACTAAAGACCTCAATGTGAGACCGGACACTATAAAACTCTTAGAGGAAAACTTAGACAGAACACTCTCTGACATAAATCGCAGCAATAACTTTTTTGATCCATCTCCCTGAGTAATGGAAATAAAAACAAAAATAAACAGATGGGACCTAATGAAGCTCAAAAGCTTTTGCACAGCAAAGGATACCATAAACAGAATTAAAAGACAACCCACAGAATGGGAGAAAATATCAATATTTGCAAATGATGTGACTGACAAGGTATTAGTCTCCAAAATTTATGAACAGATCATGCAGTTTAATATCATCAAAACACAAAATCCAATCAAAAAAATGGGCAGAAGACCTAAATAGACATTTCCCCAAAGAAGATATACGAATATCCAAGAGGCATGTGAAAAGATACTCAACATTGCTAATTATTAGAGAAATGCAAATCAAAACTGCAATGAGATATCACCTCACACCAGTCATAATGGCTATCATCAAAATATCCACAAACAATAAATGCTGGAGGGGTTGTGGAGAGAAGGGAATCCTCCTACACTGTTGATGTGAATGTAGATTGGTGCAGCCTCTATGGAAAGCAATATGAACATTCCTTAAGAAACTAAAAATACAGCTACCATATGATCCTGCAATCCCACTCCTAGGCATATACCTGGAGAAAAAAGTCTGAAAGGATACATGCACTCTAATGTTCATTTCAGTTCTGTTTACAATAGCCAGGACATGAGGGCAGGCTAAATGTCCATCGACAGAATATGGATAAAAAAGATGTGGTACATACATACAAAGGAATATTACTCAGCCACAAAAAAAGAATGAAATAATGCCATTTGCAACAACATGGATGGACCTAGAGATTGTCATACTGAGTGAAGTAAGTCAGACAGTGAAAGAGAAATATTGTATGATATAGATTATATGAGAACTCTAAAACAAAAATGATACAAATGAACATATTTACAAAACAGAACCAGACTTAGAGAATGAACTTATGGTTACCAGGGGAGAATGTGGAAGGAAGGGATAGTTAGGAATTTGGGGATTGTCATGTACACACTGCTATATTTAAATGGATAACCAACAAGGAACTACTGTACAGTACAGGGAACTCTGATCAATATTTTGTAACCACCTAACTGGGAAAAGAATTTGAAAAAGAAAGGTACATGTATTTGTATAACTGAATCATTTTGTTGTACAACTGAAACTAACACAACATTGTTAATCAACTATACTCCAATATAAAATAAAAAGTTAAAATAAAACCAAAAAAAAAAGAAAAACAAAAATTAAAAAGATTGATTGCTCTAAGGAAAGACAAACAAACAAACAAAATACATTAGCCAGGACATGGACCTAATGTCCATCGACAGAGGAATGAATAAAGAAGATGTGGTAAATATACACAATGGAATATTACTCAGCCATAAAAAAGAATGAAATAATACCATTTGCAGCAACATGGATGGACCTAGAGATTGTCATACTGAGTGAAGTCTGACAGAGAAGGACAAATATCATATGATATTGCTTATAAGTGGAATCTTGAAAAATGGTACAAATGAACTTATTTACAAAACATAAATAGAGTCACAGATGTAGAAAACAAACATGGTTACCAGGCGGAAGGGGGGAGGGATAAACTGGGAGATTGGTATTGACATATACACAGTACTATATATAAAATAACTAATAAGGACCTACTGTATCCACAGGGAACTCTACTCAATAATCTGTAATGACCTATATGGGAAAAGAATCAAAAAAGAGTTGATATATGTATATGTATAACTGATTCACTTAGCTGTACACATGAAACTAATACAACATTGTATATCAACTATACTCCAAATTAAAAAAAAAGATTTTATTGAGAAATCAAAAGTTTACAGTAAGCAAAAGCTAAAAGAATTCAGCATCACCAAACCAGCTTTACAACAAATGCTGAAGGAACTCCCCTAGGTGGAAAAGAAAAGGCCATGACTAGAAACAAGAAAATTACAAAATGGAAATGCTCACTGGTAAAGACAAACCTACAACAAAGGTAGGAAATCATCTATGTGCAAAGCTAGTTGGGAGGTTAAAAGACAAAAGTAGTAAAATCATTTGTATCCACAATAAGCAGTTAAGGGATACACAAAACAGTTAGATGGAAAATATAAAATCAAAAATAGTAATCGTGAGGGAAGAGAGTACAGTTACAGGATATCTAAAATGCTTTTGAAATTAAGAGATCAGCAACTTAAGCACGTATAAATATAGACTCATACGAAAACCTCATGGTAACTGCAAAACAAAAATCTATAATAGATATATACAAAAAAATAAAAAGGAATTCAAACATAACACTAAAGATGGTCATCAAATCACAGAGAAGAGAACAAAAGAAGAAAGAAACAAAAAAGGCCTACAAAAACAAATCCAAAACATTAACAAAATGGCAATAGAAACATACATATTGATAATTACCTTAAATGTAAGTGGATTAAATGCTCCGACCAAAAGACATGGACTGACTGAATGGATACAAAAACAAGACCCGTATATATGCTGCCTACAAGAGACTCAATTCAGATCTAGAGACACATACAGACTGAAAGTGAAGGGATGGAAAAAGGCAAATGGAAATCAAAATAAAGCCAGAGTCGCAATTCTTATATCAGGCAAAATAGACTTTAAAATAAAGACAGAAGCTGAATGTCCCGCAGTAAGAAAAAACTTTTACCTGGCAACCAGCTACATATCCTCCTACACACACCCACCCACCCACCCACCCACACACACACACACACATGCATATTTATGACTTGAAACCAACGTTTTACCAAAAAAAAACCAGTTTAATGCACTCGGATATTTTCTATTCTATTCAAAAAACCTGGTTAAGCTCCACTAAATTGATTGCATGATCCTCTAAGAGACTGTAACCTGCTGTTTGAAAAAACACTGTCTTACTAGGGGTAATAGCTATTCGAAGGATTGCCATATGAGCTTGATGGAGACATGGCAAGCCTCAGTTTTCTCATCTGTGCACTGGGAATAGTAGTGCTACCTACCTCATATGGTTGTGGTAAGGACTGAATGAAAAGATATCTAGAGCACTCAACATGGTCTGGCACATGCTAAGTGCTCAATAAATAGTTGCAGTGATCTGTTACACATTCTGCAGCAATAAGCTGAATGGACTCAGTCATGTTAGCAGGTGAACATTCAACATCAGGCGGTGGTTTTTAAACTGCTCTGAGAATCCCCAAATGGTTCCATTGAGTGTCCTCAAGTACAGCAATCAAGGTGATGGCTAAGAGGGTTGTACCCAAGGCTGTCAATCATTTCAACCAAGTAATTCTGTTTTTTAATCATGGTTTTTGGTTCCACTTGATTGCCTTTGAGTGGAAAAACTGCTTTTGAAAACTCTTGAGAAGGAATAAAAGTTGGTCTCTATCTGAGTGGCCGGGAAATCCTCAGAGGCTGGACATCCTTGTGGTGAGCAAAATAGCTGTGGCTGTTGGCAAGTTGAAGAGTGGAGTGGAGGCAGGGGTAAAAATGCATCATCTTCCTGAAGGTATCCACCACAATCAAAATGATTTCCAGGTAGGGGAAAGGAGGTATTTAGATTGGTAGATTAAAATTTTGCAAGTATCAAAATACATGCCAGTAAGACTTTTGTCAGCATATTGGTAACCACAGGTAGGATTTCTCCATCAAAGAAGTCAATCCTTTCCCCAGCAGTAGTTTCAGTTGGGTAGGGAAATAAACAACATTCAGAGGTTTTTAATTGACATAATAGGGGTGTCATCACTTAAACATTTGCCAGGTCTCTGGAAGAGGCTGCAGGTGGATTTGAAAGGTTGTTATTAATATTGTCCATTCTAAGTGCTCACTGATTAAGACCAAACAACTGGACGAAAGTGAACAAGAGCCCATTAACCAGTTGTTTTTCAACTTCCCAAAGAAACAGCCAGAGTCTTGGTAACACTGAATGAGGGTGTGGCGTTTTTTGAAGCCTCCCTGTGTTAGTGGAGGCCTTACAAATTAGGAAACAAAAGAGGTGGCTCTCTGGGTCTGGCCTCTTCATCAACATAGCCCCTGGTCTTGAGATCATAACCTGCTTTCCCACTTGTGTGTGCTGGGGGAGAGGGTGATGAGGGCTGCATTACAGTCTGTCTCCTACGGTGGAGAGTGGTCTTTGCTATCTTCAATGATCAACACAGATAATTGTAACTGCTGATTAGTGATACTAATCACGTAATGATTAATAAGAAAACAGAGGACTGAGAAGTAAGTTTGGGGCTCCACAGCTGGCAGAAGGACTGTTATTTCAATTCTATAGGCAAAGATGGTACTGGAGGTTTAGGAGTTGGAGAGGAGGAGATAGAATGGAAAGAGTCCAAGGTTTATAAGACTCCAGAGAATTCTAACTCTTCCTCTTAGTAGCTGATCATCCTTGGGCAAGTTCATTCATTCAGTCTCTCATCCATTCAATAAACATTACATGGGCACCTACTAAGTGTCAAGCACTGTGCTAAGAGTAGTTAGATAAACACTCCCACAATTTTACTACAGTTCAGTCTGTCAATCAACAGACATTGTCAAGTACCTACTTTGTGCCAAACTCTGTGCTTGTTGCTGAGGATGGAACAGTGAACAAGACAAAGATTCAATGTATAAGGAGCTTAAATTCTAGTGAAGAGGGACAGGCAAGGGAGGAGACACATGATAAACATGAAGTAAATAAATAAATAAGAAAACTAACACTTGTGTTGAATAATGTTCTGAGGAAATAAATAGGATGACATATTAGAGAGTAACTGAAAAAGGGGTGGCTAGGGAAAGTTTATCAGCTGAGACCTAAAGAAAGGATAAGAGGAAGCCAACTACTCAGAGAAGCAGGAGAAGAGCATTTCAGGAAGAAGTAACAACTAGTAAAAAAGCCTTGAAATGAGAAGAGGGTTGGGCTCTTAGAGAAACAAAAAGGAGGCCAGTGTGGCTGGATCACGGTGAAAAGGGGTAGGTGGGCAGAAGAGAGTGGTGCCAGAAGAGAGAGTGGAAATAGAGAAGGGATTCCTTCTGATCCTATTTCCTTGTCTGTAAATTAGAGATAATAATAACAATAGCTGGTTCATCTCTCTAACCCATGGGCCTAGTACAGAGCTTGACACAAAGTGGGCACACAGTGAGTGTCAGCTTGGTGTATTTATTGCCTAATAGATAAGTCAAAGTGAGGACTGAAGGGAGAAACCTATTTAAACGTGTCTCTAACATCTATGCCAACCAGTGCTGGGCATAGTGGGAAATACATGGAAAGAAAAACACAGGGTCTCAGGGAAGTCAGCCTATGACCATCTCCAACGGTGGCTCTTAGAAGGAGAATGCAGTGCTCTGGGATTGCTAGAAAACCAAAGTTCCTGGGACCAGAAGGAGTTTCTGTTGGCACTCTTGGAGCCTGGAGCCTAGCCCAGTGACTGGGTTAGTGTCCATGTTAAGTGCTGGCCTATAAAAAACCTCCAGTTGAAGAGTTTTGGGATTGGTGGCATGTGAGGCCCAGGAAGGTTTCTCAGACTCTATTTTTCCATCTGACACCGTAAAAATGTCTGATCAGTATCTTTGGAGATGATGACCGCATATTAACAAATGGGCTTTCACTTTCCTTTTCAGCTCCAAATCTGATATGATTTTCCAATTCCCCAGTCTTGAAGCCTCAGATCCTAGAATCATAGAAGCTCTGGGCAGGAAGAACCCCAAAGTTCACTTAATCCAACTTCCCAGCTAGATGTGATCACTCCCCTCTTAGATACTCATTATGCCTTAATTTCTTCTACATCCCTGATAAAGAACAAGAGTGACAATGAATGAAGTGTTACTGTGTTTCAGACCCTTGGCTAGGCATTTTGCACACATTATATCATTTACTGTTAAAAAGAGTTACACTTCACAAATGTGGAAACTGAGTCTTAAAGAGGTGAAGGGATTTGCACAAAGCTATGCAGTCTGTAACTAAGCCAGTATTCACACTCAAGTTTTTCCATGATGTCACGCTGCCACTAGTTATCTAGTCTGTGTGGAATTTCTCCAGTGACAAGCAACACACACCTTCCAGAAGAATCTGACTCTATTTATGGACACCTCTGACAGTGGAAAGTTGAAATTGGTTCCCTATGTCTTCTACTCTTGGGACCTCACATAATGAGTGATCAGACTTTAGAGACTCAAAGATGAAGATCATATCCTTCAAAGGTTCATCATGGATCCTGGGTTTGAATCCTCTCTACAGTGTACTCTTTCTGAACCTGTTCCAGTGTCCTTCAGTCCTTTTAGCCAGATTCTACCATATGAGGTAGGTAGCACTACTATTCCCAGTGCACAGATGAGAAAACTGAGGCTTGCCATGTCTCCATCAAGCTCATATGGCAATCCTTCGAATTGCTATTACCCCAGTAAGACAGTGTTTTTTCAAACAGCAGATTACAATCTCTTAGAGGATCATACAATCATTTTAGTGGACCTTAACCAGGTTTTTTGAATAGAATAGAAAATATCAAGAGTGAATCAAAGTAGGTTTTCTCGGTAAAACTTTCGGTAGGTTTCAAGTCATAAATGTGTGTGTGTGTGTGGGGGGGGTTGTAGGTAGGTATGTAGCCAGTTGTCAGGTAAAAGGTTATTCTTACTGTAGGTCATTCAGCTTCTGTGTTAGGACTCCGTCTGGTACACCAGAGACTGGGGCAAGAAATTGTTGCACTGAATGCTAAGCCCCAAGGAAGTCATGGACACAGGTAAGGAGGAAATATGAGATCCAGCCCATATTCCACTTGCCAAGGTGTGTTCTCTTGCCCAGGGCTCTGTTTTCCCCAAAGAGCAATCTTCTAATCTTTACAATTCTTCTAATCTTATTAATCTTCCAAAGGTGCCATGTGGGCTAGTGGCACTCCAGCTGACCTAAGATAGGGAACATGAGTAAATTGAAGAGGAGCTAAGTCTCCAGTCATTTCACCTCCCCGTCAGCTCCAGAACCTGGTCCAATGGGCAAGGTTTAGGCTTGAACTGCAAGTCTGGGAACTTGCCTCCCACCTCAGAAATGTTACTGGGATGTCATAAGAAGCCACCAGAGAGTAAATGCTCTCTTTCTTCCTACCATCTTGCATTCCTCCCTCTGTTGTTTCTCGCTCCTCAGTTCTGCCACAGAACTTGGTTCCTCTTCTCGGTCTAGCCCCTTCTATTAATTCCCTCTCCGCTTTGGTACTGTTATTTATATTGGTAGACAAAAAGTTTACCAATGTTATATTGGCCTTGGAGAGAACAAAAACTATGTTTGTACATGCAAACTATAAAATTTGACATTAAAAAAACTCTTCAGTGTTCAGAAAAGCTTCATGAAAGAAGACAATGGCATTATTGCTTCTCCCTCATCCAGACTCTGTGTGTGAGTGTAAATGTGAGGGGGTTGTTCTATGAGGTGGTTGTGCGGGGGAGAGAGATTTATTGTTTATTCTCCACCCTCTGAATTGTATGCATGTCATAGTAACAATCAAGCTGTGTTGCTCTGCAGACATTTTAACAGCTTTCTATGGATTTGAGGTTTTCTTGTTTCTATTTCATTCATTCACATTTTTTTAAACATCTTTATTGGAGTATAATTGCTTTACAATGGTGTGTTAGTTTCTGCTTTATAACAAAGTGAATCAGTTATACATATACATATGTTCCCATATCTCTTCCCTCTTGCATCTCCCTCCCTCCCACCCTCCCTATCCCACCCCTCTAGGTGGTCACAAAGCAACGAGCTGACCTCCCTGTGCTATGCGGCTGCTTCCCACTAGCTATCTATTTCACATTTGGTAGTGTATATATGTCTATGCCACTCTCTCACCCTGTCACATCTTACCCCTCCCCCTCCCCATATCCTCAAGTCCATTCTCTACTAGGTCTGTGTCTTTATTCCCGTCTTGCCACTAGGTTCTTCATGACCTTTTTTTTCCCCTTAGATTCCATATATATGTGTTAGCATACTGTATTTGTTTTTCTCTTTCTGACTTACTTCACTCTGTATGACAGACTCCAACTCCATCCACCTCACTACAAATAACTCCATTTCATTACTTTTTATGGCTGAGTAATATTCCATTGTATATATGTGCCACATCTTCTTTATCCATTCATCCGATGATGGACACTTAGGTCGCTTCCATGTCCTGGCTATTGTAAATAGAGCTGCAGTGAACATTTTGGTACATGACTCTTTTTGAATTATGGTTTTCTCAGGGTATATGCCCAGTAGTGGGATTGCTGGGTCGTATGGTAGTTCTATTTGTAGTTTTTTAAGGAACCTCCATACTGTTCTCCATAGTGGCTGTATCAATTTACATTCCCACCAACAGTGCAAGAGTGTTCCTTTT